>NW_026067913.1:3446686-3561191 GCF_014885135.2 Alexandromys fortis | reverse complement strand
GCAGGAATTTTTTAAATAAATATATATATATATATAATGATTTTCTTTTTTTTTTTCGTTTTGTTTTGTTGGTAAAATTATACTAAATGAGTCCATTAGAAATAGTATGAGTTAAGAGTCTTGAGGAACCTGTTAGGACCAAATGACAGCTGTGATCTTGAAGTAGTGCAATAAGAACACTAAACCAACCAGCACTGTGTGTAGTGTTTCACTTTACTGTAGCAAAAATTCCAGATTCTGTTCACATTCTCTTTGGTTGCTAATCTGTCTGCTAGATGGGGTTTCACACATCTGCAATACCAGCATTTGAGAAGTAGAGGATTGTCAGTTGGAGTTCAGCGTGGGCTACAAAGTGAAACTCCATCTGAGAAGGGGGAAGGGGCCCCGGAGAGCCGGCTCAGTGACTAAGGGTACTTGTTGCTCTTGCAGTGGACCTGGCTTCAGTTCCTGGCACCCACATGTCAGGTTACAATCATCTGTGACTCCAGTTGCAGAGGATTCCTTACCATTTTCTGGATACCAGGGACATAGGCACACACATGGTGCACATGCATATATGCAGGCAAAATACCCACACACACATAAAATAAAGATAAATACATCTTTAAAAGCCTTATTGCTAAGTGAGACATAGCCCTGCAACAGGTTCCCACTTAAGCACGAAAGAGATCTTCTGCAGGTGGGTGGTGGTGGCACAAATGCCTTTAATTCCAGTACTCGGGAGGCAGAGTCAGGTGTATCTCTAGTTCAAGGGCAGCCTGGTTTACAGACTGCAATCCAGGGCAGCCAGGCCTACACAGAGAAAACTTGTCTTGAAAAACAAAAAGAAATATCCTCCACTGAAAATTATACCAGAGACATTAAGAACTTAAAAAAATAATTTACTAATCAGAACGTGATATTTAAGTCACTATAATTTTTTTTTTTATTTAATGAAACCTACAAAGTATGCTTAATTTTGTGGGCTTAGTAAATGTAGTCAAATATATTTTCCTTAACTCAGTTAAAATTCTTTAGACATGAAAATATTGAATTTAAGTCTATTTTAATTTTTTGTGGTCTTGGAAAGTTACATATTCTTTGGAGAAGCGTCTTAGTTTTAAACCTTCAGTGTTAGAGGCTGAGACTAGCTGATAGGCTGGCTCCTGGTGAAGTGGGCTTGTACATTTAAAGTCATTGTCAGACCTGGAGGTGGTGGCACACGCCTTTAATCCCAGCACTCTGGAGGCAGAGGCAAGTGGATCTCTGTGAGTTTGAGGCCAGCCTGGCCTACAGAGAGAGTTCAGGGCAGTCAGAGCTGTTCCACAGAGAAACCCTGTCTGGAGATGTGGGCTTGGGATGCAGAGAACTTGGGAAGAGAGAACTTGTTGGGTTCCCCAGTTCTGAAAACAACCGTAACAAAACACAGCACACACACACACACACACACACACACACACACACACACACACACACACGAGTCTGTTGTCAATATTTAAAATGTGAGTTCATTTAACAATTCCGGATTCTCTCAGAAAGCTACAAGATTGCAGTAGAAACCTCCCTAGTCTGGCAGTGCTCAGGCTGATGAACGTAGACTTGTACTGTACAACAGCTTGCATGTATTTTAACTGCTTGGCTTCTCTGGGGCCTGCAGCCCACAATCATTGGATTAAATGTTCTGAAGAGCCTCTAACAGACCTGGAACCTAGCAATCTGGCACGGCTTTGAGGCACCCATAGCACAGATCTGAAAAGCTCCTGCAAACAAAAAACCGGAGCAATTTTCCAGTTAAGTTTGAGTGAACATTTTCTTGCCTGGTTACGGTGGTTGTTTCAGTTAATTAGTGTTTCAGGCT
Organism: Alexandromys fortis; assembly: GCF_014885135.2. Lineage (NCBI taxonomy): Eukaryota > Metazoa > Chordata > Mammalia > Rodentia > Cricetidae > Alexandromys > Alexandromys fortis. Next base: position 3,559,354 of record NW_026067913.1, on the reverse strand, counting down.
GATGATGATGATTAGTGTTTCAGGCTGGTCTCACTCGAGCGATACACAGCTTTTTACCAACTTCATTTCATAGCTGAGGAACCCCTTGAAGTTCTAACATTCCTCTGTTCCTCCCTACAGTGCTTCATTTATAGGTGTCAAAAACAAGACCACGGCCCACTCCTATTGAACAGGTAGCTCCTGATTCAATAGATTCTGAGAACGGCTCTTACATCATACCTACAGAGAACAGCAGTGTGTCACGACAAACTTCCTTCCAAAGGAGGAGTGCTTCTATGTGGGTCACTAGTGCTGAACTCAGTGGAGTAGCTAGTCACAGCTCTGACATAGGGCCTTCATGAGGGAAACCCGTTTCTCAGGCTGTGGACTAGGTCTTCTGGTTAGCGATGGCTAGTGTCAGTGGATGCTCTCTCGTGCCTGGTAAGAGCACTAATATCATTCGCTGTCGTTTCCTTGAAAGCAGGTCCTTCCTCAGATAATAAAATCTCATGTCTACAAAGAACAGTCTTGGAATTCTTTATCTGGTAGGAATTCTGTACCCTATGTGAGTAGACTGTAGGATAAAAACCTTAGTGTTTCCGTCGTTAGCAATCTTAGGACTTTTCTTTCCAGTTGTGGATCTTAATGTGTGTTATGTTTAATATTTAAGAAAATATCTATCTACAGGCATAAATATGTGTGCACACATTGTCTTCAATAAGTTTTGAAGTCCATGAAATTGGATTCCAGGTTGGTAGTCACAGCTCCACCTACAGCACCCCTCTGTCTCAGTGTCCAAACAGGATCACACTGTGTGTGTGTAGAAACAGGAGTGCAGACGGTATTAAGATCTGAACTCTTTCTCAAGGATATGAAGTGTTCAGGAGAGCCGTATTTCCACGTTGGGGTGTTTTAACATGAACCTCCTAAGACATGGAGCGGGAAGGTCTGCGTGAGGAGGTCAGTGTCTCTGTGACGGTGATGCGTTCAGAAGTTGATTTCAAATTGTGCACTGACTGTTAAGTTTACTGCTTTTGCCGTGGAGAAATTTTTGCTATAGGTATGCTTGGGTTTTTCTTGGTTCTAAAATTTTACTCGTCTCATTTCTGCTTTTAGCCTTTGGGATGGTAACTATTTCAGACTGGAAAGGGGCACACGGTTAACATAGGAAGACAGGCTGAGCAGAGCAATTCTTTCTTTCCTATGTACAAATCTTAAGATCCCAGTAAGATTCTGGAGCCCACTAAAAACGCTCAGATGCACTGAAGAAATTTCTTTTTGAGTAATTAATTCAGTGTTGTAATGGAAGCTTTAAGGGTCTTTGAAATGTAAGGATAAATTTTAAGCTCACTTCTTCGGTATTCACATAAGCTAACGTCAACCCAATCCGACACGTATGAAAGTTGTGCACTATCTTAAAACTGGAGTGTTGAGCAACTTCGGCTACCTCCGATAGCAGCAGTTTCTGAAACTCCCTAGGGTGATGTGGCAAAGAACAATTTGAGTTTCGACAACGTAGGCCTCAGTTTGGTCCTAAGTCACTGGCTGTAACCGTGGATGTTTCTGATTTTGTGTGAGTGCTTGTGGCATGAAAGTGGTGTTTTCACTAGAAGGTTTTATTACAGGAATTTACAAAGGTTTTTATGATTTCCTGTGTCAAGTTCTCTCCGGCTCCTCTGAACTGCTTTAACTGAAGACACCTTAAGTTTGGGATAAGACGAAGGTGTTGGTAAAGAAAACACGCACTAGAGACAGGTTATCTTTTAAACCTTATGCTTAAAATCGTCTCTCTCAGTACTTTATGCCATGGCCCTAAAAATAGAGCCCTAAATTTAGAGGGCAAGCTGCTACATTTAGTTCCTTTCTCCGTGAGCGCCCCGTGCTGGGCAGAAGTCCACCCGGGCTTGATTTAGGTACCGAGGCGCTAATGGAGTTTAAGACTGGGGCTCCTGGCTACTGCCCACCAGGTGACCTCAGGTGAGTGAACCTGAAGGCCGGGCAGAGGAGGGCTGAAGCGGGCTTGCCCAGCAGTCGTTAAACTCTGACCAGAGCGCGCACACAGTTGACCCGAACGCCTTCGGTAGCCAGAGTTGGAAGTGCCGACGCGGAAGGCTTGACGCGCGCCGGCTCGTGCACCACCGAACGTTCTGGCAGGAATTGTCTCTCTGCCCGGCAACGCAGTGTTGGTTTTGTGCTTGAGAAGAGAGGACAGGAGCGCGTTGGGAGCTGGGACGAAGGGTGTATTTTCACCCCGGGACCGCTCCCGAGGCCTCGGCTGCGTTTGCAGTCGCAGGCTTAGTGCTCTGTATCTCCTTACTCAGGGTTTGGAGGCCCAGGCGAGGAGCTTGGGCCCTTTAAGTGCGAGTGCGGACGTGTCCGCGGAGTTGGTAGAGGTAGAGGAGGCGTCTCCACCGCACCGGCGAGACCAAGACCGGGGGTGAGAGGCGGGCTCCCCCCGCGGGGCCCACGGTGGTGCGGGCCGGCCGCCGGCGCCTTCGCCTTCCCAGCGCCCCGCCGACTGCGCCCGGGCCTGCTGCTGGCCGGCGGGCCGGCTGCGAGGCCTCCGCCCGTGGGCGCGGCGATGGTGGGGTCCGGGGCCGCCGCCGGGTGCGTGCGGCTGCTTCTGGAGCTGCTGCGCTGGGTGAGTCCTGGGCTCGGGAGCCGTGGGCCCGGCGGGGCCGAGCGTCTGCGGCGGGGGAAGCTAGCCGGAGCTCAGAGCGCTCGCCCGGCCTGTGCTCGGCTGCTGCTCGCCGCGGGGAAAGGGGCTAGGGCATCCGGAAGGCAACGTGGAACTTCCACAGGGGCCCGCACCGTTCTCAATTCCGGAGTCAGTTTGCCTGAACATTATTTTGAACAGGGGTCAGTTACACGTGGTTCTTCTAGCTGCCGGAAACTGGAGTTTCTTGGCGGTGAAACTTCTTACCTAAGAGGACACCTAGCCGGGGCCAGAGCCAAGATTCTAATTCCTCATTATTTTTCCCCAGTAAAGAATAATGCCCTTTTGAGATGCCTTTAATTGTAGTGTGCCTTCTTCCTTTTTGTTATTGTTACTGTAAAATGTGTTCTTGTAAACTCTAGAGATAGTGAACACTCAGGATCCAAAGTATATATCTGTTTTTTTCTCTCATTTTGTAAGCAGGTGGCGGAGGTTTTGCTCTTTAGGTGTAAGTGGTTGTTGTTGTTGACATGTTTAGGAAAACACACACAGTTTTTGAAGACTGCATTGCATTTTTAAAAAGACCGTTTAAATCCTGCAGCTGCTCTGATTAACCAGTTCTGAGTATCCTCTTGCTCTGTGAATTTAAAGGAGTCTTGCCATGCTCATGCTTCGCTTATCCGACAGCCATGGTGCAGTGGGCGCTCCCACCCATGAATGCAAACGCTCTATGGAGGTTCTAAGTGAACTAAGAGTTTTGGTCCTTGTCAGCGTGTTGTCTTTCTAGGGAGAGAACACACAAAACTAATCCACAGTCGAAGCCGATTGCTTATAGAAGCACACATGGAGAGATGGTTGAGAAAGTCTTTTTAGAGGCTGAGCACATAGCGTAAGGAGATGTGAAAACAGCGTGCACAGGGGCTCAGCTGCTCAGAGCATAGCGTGAGCCAAGGCTGTGATGTGAAATGATGCTTACTGTGGACAAGTGGGACCCAAGGACTGCTGGAGGGTGCAGGAGAGCCACTGAAGGCTTTTCAGTGGTTAGACTTAGAAAAAAGGATAAATTTTCCTGAAAGTATGTAGGTCAGACGTCAGGGGACAAAAAATAGGAAGGAGAAATAACAGTGGTTGTAGTGACGTGACATCTTGTTTGTGTTTTAAGTAAAGCTTGCCTTTGCCTGAAGACCAGCGTGCCGAGCTAAGCCACTAGAAACCAGGGAGTGGTGGCACACACCTTTAATCGCAGGACTCTGGAGACTGGCGGAGGGATCTCTGTTACCCCAAGGCCACCCTGGGAAACACAAAACGTTGAATCTGTCTAAAAGAGAAACAGTTTACACAAAGGTGATCCCAGCACTTGGATCCCATGCCTTTAATCCCAGCACTAGCGGGGTGGACACAGGAGTGATATGACTGGGCGGAGAGAGGAATATAAGGCGGGAGGAGACAAGAGATCAGTGCAGTGTGAGCTTTGGTGGAGACAGTTGCAGTCTAAGAATGCAGTCTGAGGAGACACTCTGAGGACAGGATCGCCCCTTTGGTCTGAGCGTTGTTAAGGTAAAAGGTCTCTCTAGTATCTGGCTGCACTGCTTCTCTGATCCTTCAGTTTTCATGACCCTCGAAGTCAGATATTAGAATTAGAATTCGTGCTACAGGTGGTGAGGATACAGAAGGTGGTCCTAAATAGGACTTTCTTGATTAGTTGTGGAGAGGGATACGTTGTGGGGAGAATCTAGAATAATCACTAAATCCTTAGTGACTGGCTGTGCCACTAAGTTACTGAGATGGGGATTTGTGGTACAAGAAGCATACTGTAGATGAGGCATAATTTCAGATCACATACATCTCCCTTAAAATCAACAGTTAGGACCCAGGGAGATGGCTCAGTGTTAATTCCTTGCTATGCAAGTGTGATCTGGAGTTGGAACCCTTACAGGCAGTGCCCTCCAGCTCTAGCATTGGGTGGGGATGTGTGTAGGGGAATCCCAGGCTCGCTGGTCACCATTTAGCCAAGAATCTAGGTTCAGCAGGAGACCCCGCTGTCTCAGAAAAAGTAAGGTGGAGAAGGAAGACATCTCCACGTCAACCTCTGGCTTTTCTGTGTATGTTCATGCAGTGGACACATAAAACACGCGCCTAACAGTTACCAACACTTGGTTTTCGTAAGGCTGGTAATGAGGCACATGGAGAGATTTTGCAAACTTTGCAGGATTTTTCATGCTTCAGTGGGCTATGTGGATGTGTTTTGCTGATCTTAGGGCAACAGTTCCTCGCACACCTTCAGGATGGTGTTGCTGTGGGTTTTGTACTGTGCTGTTTGTCAGATTGAGAAATGTCACTCTAGTTTGCAGAGTCTCTTGATCATTATTAGAGGGCGTTTGATTTTGTGAAATAGTTTCTTAGTATCTGTTGATGTCATTTTTTTATTTCTTTTACTATGGTATATAGCATTGATTTTTTTTAACTTAAGAATTACATTCATGCATTTGTGTGTGTGTGTGCTTGTGCATGGAAATCCAAGGACCCAGGAATCTGTTTTTTTCCTTCTACCATGTGGGTTCTAGGGTTCAAACTGGTCATCAGTCTCGGTGGCAAAGTTCTTACCTGTTGAGCCATCTTCCTGGCCCAATATCTTTTTAAGAAAGGCTTTCACAACTATGAATTTCCCTTTTACGCACTGGATTAGCTGTATTTTTATAAGTTTTGTTGTGTGGTATTTTTTTCAATTTATCTGAAAGCATTTTATTTTTATTGGAAAAAAACCCTTTCTTTTATGTGCTTGGGTGTTTTGCTCCTGCACATATGCCCCTGCATCATGTGTTTGCGGTGCCTGAAGATGCCACACGAGCATGCCAGATCCCCAGGGACTGGAATTATGGACCCTGTTGGATGCTGGGCACTGAGCCCAGGTCCCCTAGAAGAACCACCAGTAGTTCTCTTAACCATCTCACCATCCCCTGGAAGTATTTTCTAATTTCCGTAGTTGGATTGGAGATATGGTTTGGTGGGTAAGACACCTGAGTTCAGATCCCCAGAACCCACATTAAAGTTGGAGAAGAAGCATCTGTTATGCGTCCCTCTCGGTAGGCAGAGGAGGAGGCGGGAGGCTCCTGACACTTCCAGGCCAGCTAGCCTGGCATATGTGACCGTGAATAATAGGAGATCTGTGTTTTTTCCTCTGCAGGGAAATGTTTTCTCAAACACAATTCATATAGATAAAACATGAACTTTAAGTCAGTGTAAAGTACCCAACCCAGGTCACTGATATTCTTTTGTAGTTTTTTTAACTCTTTGGGGACGTGCCACCCAGCTCCCAGATAAATACATGGAGATTTATTCTTACTTATGAATGCCCGGCCTTAGCTTGGCTTGTTTCTAGCCAGCTTTTCTAACTTAAATCATCCCATTTCTCTTTAACTACATTTTGCCTCTGGACTTTTTACCTTTCTTTATTCTATGTGTCTTTCTGTCCTTCTTAATTGGTGACTGGCCCCTGGCATCTTCCTTTCTTCCTTTTCTTGTTTACTCTTCTCCAGATTTTTCCTATTTATTCTCTCTGCCAGGCAGTCCCCTCCTTTCCTTTCTCCTGCCTAGCTATTGGCTGTTCAGCTCTTTATAGACCAATCAGTTGTTTTAGGCAAAGTAACACAGCTTTACGGAGTTAAACAAAATGCAACATAAAAGAATGCAACACATCTTTGTATCATTAAACAAATGTTCCACAGTAGAAATGAGTGTAACACATTTTAAAATAATATATTCCACAACATTTTTTTCAAGACAGGGATTCTCTGTGTAATAGTCCTAGCTGTCTTGGAACTCACTCTATAGACCAGACTGGCCTTAAACTCAAAAAGATCCACCTACCTCTGCTTCCTGAGTTCTGGAATTAAAGGCACATGCCGCCCCTGCCTTATCCTTGAAACCTTCCTGGAGTTTAAGCTCTGGGAATCTCCTCATAGCTCCTGTTTGAAAACCACTGTGTTTCACACTACACTTGTCTCTCAGTATGAGCACGACTGTAAGTTGTAAGAAAACATGGTCGGAGGTTTTCTGCTTAGTATTACATGGCAGCCCATTTCATGTTCCTAGAGCTGACCTCAGCCACCTGCACCTGTCTTTGTTGATAGGCTAACTTCCTTTGTCTTGAAGGTCGTGGCAGCAGTGCCTGAAGATATGAAAGCGGAGTTCAGTGCCAATGGATTTTCAGTGGAACTGATGATCTGTGCGCTTAGCGTTGGGCTGCTTGTCTTCCTCCTGTTTCTGTGGAGAGCCTTCCGATCAGTAAGTAACCACTCAGACTAAGAGAATGGTCATTCTGGGTTTGCGTTTTTTAAATTCATTTTATTTTATATGTATGACTGTTTTGCCTACATGTATGTATGTGTATCACATGTGTTTCTGGTACACACAGAAGTGAGAAGAGGATCCTTGGTACTGGAGTTCCTGATGATTGTGGGCTACCATGTGGGTGATGAGAATTGAATTCTGGTCCTCTACAAGAGTAACAAGGGCTCTTAGCCACTGAGCCAGCTCTCCAACCCTCATTCTGTCTTTAGACAGAACAACTGATTGGAGAAACTTGTTATTTCAGGGAAATAAGTCAGGCCATAGTGTTTTGGGCTGCTCATGGTAATATGTAGTTATTAGAAAGTGAATATGGGTTTAGAGAAATGTTTTCGCATGTAAGGAATTTTGAAAGGATTTTCTTTGTAGGAATATTGTCTACAATACTAGTTTCAAAGCCCCACCCTTTTCTTTTTCTGTTTTGAGGGGGGTCTGCGTTTGTTTGTTTGTTTGTTTTGGTTTTTGAAGACAGGGTTTCTCAGTAGTCAGTCCTGGAACTCACTCTGTAGACCAGGCAGGCCTCGAATTCACAGAGATCTGCCTGCCTCTGCCTCCTGAGTGCTGGGATTAAAAAATACTTTTTCTTAGGGCCAAATATGTGCATGGGAAGCATCTTTTTTTAAAGATTTATTTATTTATTATGTATATACTTTTCTACCTGCATGTCTGTCTGCGGGCCAGAAGAAGGCACAGATGGTATGAGCCACCATGTCATGGCTGGGAATTGAACTCAGGACCTCTGAGCCATCTTTCCAGCCCGGGAAACATGGGTTTAAGTGGAATTAAACAGGTGTCTTTATAATGCGGCTGTCTCAGAGCCTATAATATGGTAGCACAATGTGGCTCTAGGTGGGAGGCACACTGTGTAGCATTGTTTTCACTGGGAATAGAATGCTCACTGTAAAGCCATAAGAAAGTTATTAACTTAGGAGAAGTCATATAGATTTACTTGAAGGTGTATTTGTTCTAATGTAATTTTGTTAAAAATTTGTTTCAGATTCAAAGCCGATTTTATGTGGGTAAGTTTTTTTTTCTGTTGTAGATCCCGTGCTTCTTGTATATAATTAATAAAACTTGTAACAGTTTAGTTATAATAATAATCTTTCTTTTGCTTTCTCAGGAAGAGAAAGAAAACTTGCTCTAGAACTTTCAGCACTAATTGAAGAGAAATGTAAACTACTTGATAAAGTCAGCCTCGTTCAGAAGGAGGTGAGAGGTGTCTGAAAACGGAGTCAGTGGAGAGCGTGGGGCTCAGTGGTTCTCCGTGGGTCACTCAGGGCCTTCAGAGCTCCTTTGCCGAGCACCTGCCTCACTTAGCCCTTCCCTTTGCAGCCACCCTGGTGATGTCTAGTGCTTATCTTTCCTGACTAGGGAGGTGGAGCACCTTCATTTGTTTATTGTTCATTTAGATAGTCTTCTTGTGGACTTGCATTTTTAAGTCTTTTTCATCTTAAAAATGACATTGTGTGTCTCTCTTTGTGTTGGTGAATGTGTACAGGTACCAAGACATTTGTGTGGTGATTGTAGAACATGGAGGAGTCGGTTCTCTCCTTTTTCCTTGTGGGTCCCAGGGGTTGAAGTCAGTCTTGGCCTCAAGCTCCTTAAGTACCAAGCCATCTCACTGGCCCATTTCCACCCTTTTAAAAGCACTCATAATCTTTTTCTCCTTATGTCATATAGAAGTGGGACTTTCGTTTTGAATAGTTTATATCTTATATATAAGAGTTTTGTCAGATGTATGGATTGCAGATACCTTGTGGCTAACATTTCTGTTTTGTTTGGTGTCTTAGAAGGTAGAGATTTAGGATTAGAATTTTAGTGTAGTGTCATGTGTCGAGTTTTGCTTACTAAGGGGGTAGTGGTGCCCTTACTTGTCATCGCATAGAGACTTTATTTACTGTTTTCATTCGGCTTATGTTAGCAGCAGGAGTGAATTTCCTTACAGTTCTGAAAACAAGAGTCCAAGATGGAGGCATAGGTAGGCTTTGCTTCTTCTGTGGCCTGTCCCTTGAATTGTAGATAGTGCTGACTGCTTGCCACGTCTCGCTCTGTCTTCTTAGGAGACCAGGCATATTAGGCTAGGGTCGTCTTACTGCCTCATTTTATCCATTATTATTCAAAGGCTTTGTCTCCAAATAAACACACATGCTGAGGTTTCTCTGTATCGCCTTGGCTGTCTTAGAACTTGCTTTGTAGATCAGGCTGACCTCAAACTTAGAGAATCTGCCTGCCTCTGCCTCCCAGAGTGCTGGGATTAAAGGTGTGCATTACCACTGCCCAGCTCTCCCCCTGCCCCCTCCTCCTCCTCTTCCTCCCTCCTCTTCCTCCTTCTTCTCTTTCTTCTTTTTCTTCTTTAATTATTTTTGTATTTTATGTGCATTGGTGTTTTGCTTGCATGTATGTCTGTGTGAGGGTGTCAGATCTCCTGCAACTGGAGTTACAGACAGTTGTGAGCTGCTGTAAAAGTGCTGGGAACTGAACCTGGGTCCTCTGGAAGAGGAGCAGATACTCTTTATTTTTGTTTTATGTGTATGAGTGTTTTGCTTGCATGTATATGTGTGTGCTGGATGTGTGCCTCCTACCTTCTTAGTGCTGGGATAAAAGGTGTTAGAGATATGAAAAGCCACAGAAAATATTACTTACCAGTATTTAAGACATAAAGAAGGATCAGAAAGGGAACACTAGAAAAAGAGGAAAAGCGTAAGAGCTATGAAAAGCAATAGAGAAAATTTTGTGTATTGGGTTAGAGGAAAAGGATGTATAGAAGAGCCTTTCTCACCAAGACACAAGTTCCTACATACCAACCAAATACCTAACATGTTTAGAACAAATAAGTAAATAAAAATAATTAAAAAGCATGTATAGGTAATTGGAAAATAAAAATTACAGATTAAAGTAATAAGCACACAAATGAGGAATAAAATGAGGAAGGGGCTGTCCTTGCCCCGCTTTCATTTCCCCTCCATTTGTTGTGTTGCTTGTATTTTCCATAAATGACCTTTATTGTGATGGGGGTCTTTCCTCTTACACATAAACCTTTTGGTCAAAGGAAGCTCTGTGTTGATCCATGTGCTTGTGTGTGCTCATGTGGGCTGGGGAAGTGACGATCACACTGACAGGGTTTAGCTTCAGTGTCAAGGGTAGATTCCACATGATTAGATTTCTGATCTTTTTGAGATCAGTGTTAAGTTCCATTTGTCAGAAATATATTGAGAATTTTGCAGTAGTTGTTTCCAGATACATTGACCTATTTTCTTGTGTTGTCTTTGTCTTGCTTAGTTATCAAGATGATACTTTTTGAAATTTTGAGGAAAGCACAGGCTCCTGTCCTAAAGCTCATCTGACTTAGCAGTTCCTGAAGTATATACATTGTTTCTTCATGGCTTCTAATTCTGAAGTCCTTACCTAGTTCCCTGCCTGTGTGAGTCTCTTACTGGAAAAGGAAATGCACACTGGGTTTGCCTGTCTGCAGGGCTCTCTTCTCCCATTCTGTTTGAATAGTTCTCAGAGGCCTTCAGACAGATTCTGTCCTTTGCTGTGTTGTCTAGCTGTTGTTCAGCAGGAAGCTTGATTCAGAAACAACATTGTCTTCAGTTTAATCACCCCCTTAAGGATTTGCCAAATCTTGTGATGTTTTATATTTTATTATTCTTAGTTTTTTATTCCTTGTTGATTATTTTGTCTTTTAAAGATTTTATCTTCCTTCCTTGCTTTGTTTGTAAACATGTGTTAGTTTGTTTGGGGTGACAGAACTCTCACTTCTTTGGGTGCTCATCAGCACACACTTGCTATTAGAGTTTCCACCCCCAGCAGACTTTGGGACAGCTTTGCTCCAAGAGACTTTTACATGTGTGGAGATAGATTGTTTGCCTTTTAGGCGTCTATTTAGATACACTTTGAGGTAAAGTTTGTAGTTTTTACTCACATGTTGCCTTGTTTCATTCAGTATGAAGGCTTAGAGTCATCTTTAAAGGAGGCCAACTTTGACAAGAAGTCAGAAGTACACAGTTTGGAGGTAAAAAAAAACAAGCAAGCAAACCAAAAAGTATGATTTAAAAGCTAGGGAAAAGATTCTAATTAAATAACAAACTTTAAAAAATATGTTATCTTCTCAAAAATAATTATTTCAGAGAAATAGGAAATGGCGTATCTGGATCTTAAAAGTTATAGAAAAAGTAGAAACAGAAATTTGTAGGTGGCATAAAACATTTGAAAACAAAACAATTCGAGCTCTTATTATTAACTTGTTTTGAAGGATACATAACCAGTTTATCAGAATCTATAGATTTATAGAAAGAAATCCTTTATTCTTCATTCCTAAGAATGCATTGAAGAGGCCATCCATTCCTTTTTTTGACATAGTTTTCTCCAGGAAAGAGACATAGAACTCTTTCACAAATTCAAGCATAATAGGAGACAAGTAAGTTGTGACCATATTACTTTTTTTTCTTACCTTGTTAGCAGGCATTAACTAGAATTAGACCAGAGGTTTGCGTGTAAATAGTGGCACGGTGGTGCATGTTTAATCCCTGTCTACAGAGCAGTCCCTGTTTACACACTTCGCCATGGCCACCTTCAGTCCGGAACATGATGTCACTGAATGGGGAGTCTGAGAGGCACACAGTTAACTCTCCTGTTCTAGAGGAGGCAAGGATTTCTCTTCTCAGACAGAGTAGGATGTGATGGAGTGCCTTGATACTATTACAGATGGAAGGTTGTGAGAAGTGAGTCGCGAGCCTCGGTGGTAGGAGCAGCCTGCCCCTGCTGCTGATAAAATAGAAAGTAGACGGTGTGCCTTTGTGTTCAGTCCGGCGTGGCAGTGTCATCGTCTGTACTCACAGCAAGTCTGTGTCTGACGGTTTAGAACGCCCTTGTAGTATCTACAAGAAGTTTAGACTCCAAATAAATCCTTAATTTTTTTTTTCTTTGTTACCTGTGAATAGCCTCAGGAACTCTTTGTAGGTTTGTTCAATGAGCATCGAGAACCTTTTGTTCTCTGTATTGTTTGCCTCTATTATTATCATAAATGCTATCCCAGTAGGGATTTACTAGTTTCTGTGAATGAAAGGGTATGCTTATCATCCCGGCACTTGGGGGGCTAATGTTGGAGGATTGCCAAGTCTGTCTCAAAAAACAAACACATGCACAAAATCAAAGCAAATGCCCCAAAACAAAACACATAGTTTTAGAAGCTGCTTGGTATTCATGGTGACAGAAAAGTTGTTACTGGGTAACAAAGAAATATTTATTCAGACCAATCTAATATTGGTATTACAGGTAATATAAACATACAAGTTTGTTGTGACAATAAATATGAGTTGAGATGCAGTCACATTAACTACCTTAGAAAATTATCTGCTAATTGTAGTAATGGTAAACATTTGTAAGGACAGTAGTCGTAGTTGGACACAGACTATAATGAAATACAAGTTTTACAAAGCTTTGCAGAGAGTTGACTTTGCAGGTAAAAATCAAACCAACAGAGTAATCTTGATTCAAGCCAGAAGTCCGGTCATGATGTAGTCAGATTTGGGGAGATACAGGTAAACAGGTGTGGACTACTGTAACACATTGTACTTTTGTCTTCTTTTAACAAGTTTGTTGAAGGATCACAAATATCAGAGGTATGTTAATTATAGTATTTAAAAATCAAAAGCGAATCTAATAATTAACCACTTTAAATTAAAACTATTATAAAAATATGTCATTCAATGGAAAATATGATGCAATCTTGATTTACATTTTTTTTATATTAAATTGAACGTCCTTTTCCCCTGTAACATGCTTTTTAACATGCTTAAGAACTGTTGACAAGCTGTGCTTGGTGGATTTTCTCCAGTCTTCTGTCTTTGTAAATAAAAGTTTTATTGGAATGTAGCCATATTAATTCCTTCATGGGTAGTCTTTGTTTCTCATGCTTAGCTGCTGGGAGCCTGAAATACTTACACTCTTTATAGAAGTTGCTGGCAACTGCTTGACCTGCTGCTATTTTAATATTAGCGAAATGAACAAATGTATAAAGTGTTTATAAATTTGTTTGATTATACTCATTTGATTTTTTTACCCTAACTAAATATTTGTATGTCTAGCTTATTAAAATTAGCTTTCTATTTTAGGCAACTTGTGAAAATCTAGAAAAATCCAAATCTGAACTTGAAGATGAAATACTCCTTCTAGAGAAGGAGCTAGAAGAAGAGAGAGCTAAACATTGTGAACAAGATGAGTTGGTGAGTCTTGTGTATTCTAAGAAAATTATGAATTTTACATATTAATACTTTTGATTAAATATTGAAAAAATACTGACACTGATTAAAATATTACATGTAAGCCAACCATAGTGGCACAAGCTTGTAATCCTAGCACTTGGGAGGACGAGTCAGGAGTTCTAGATTAGCCTTGCCTGCACAGGGAGAAGAGACACTATCTTAAAAAATGTAAATAAATGAAAATAAATAAATAAAATTCCCAAACCAACCAACCAAATAATAAATCTAACCAAAGGGGGGGGGAAACTCATGCACATGAAAAATAGAATGTAGAAGACCATGAGAACAAAAATTTCCAGATCTAATCTTTCACTTTTCAGATGTGATCAGAGGTCTTTTTTGCATATTCTTTTTTCTTGTTGAGACAGTCTTGGTTTATAGCCCAGTCTGTATAACTGTGTAATGGAGACTGGCCTCAAACTCCTGATCTTCCTGCCTGTGCCTCTTAAGAGCTGGGATTGCAAGTGTGTTCCCCAACACTTGGTGCTCTCATACATTTACATTTACAAAGAAAATTTCCATATTTCCATATTTGCTGTGGAAGTAACATAAATAATATAACTTGAATAATCATTTCTAGTGAAGGATCTATATGCTGTGAATATGTTTTATTATCATTGGTTAATAAAGAAGCTGCTTTGGGGGCTGGAGAGATGGCTCAGTGGTTAAGAGCACTGCTTGCTCTTCCAAAGGTCCTGAGTTCAATTCCCAGCAACCACATGGTGGCTCACAACCATCTGTAATAAGATTTGGTGCCCTCTNTAATTATTTAATTATTTATTTATTTATTATGTATACAATATTTTGTCTGTGTGTATGCCTGCAGGCTAGAAGAGGGCACCAGGCCCTATTACAGATGGTTGTGAGCCACCATGTGGTTGCTGGGAATTGAACTCAGGACTTTTGGAAGATCAGGCAATGCTCTTAACCTCTGAGCCATCTCTCCAGCCCCTACAAAAATGTTCTTAAGTCACTGAGTGTAGTGGCCCACATCTTTAATCCCAACACTTGAGAGGCAGAGGCAGCTGGAACTCTGTGAGTTTAAGTTCCAGGACTGCCAGTGTTGTTACACAGAGAAACCCTGTCTCAAAAAAAAACCCACAAGAAAAAAAAAATCTCTTGAGTCAAGCATGATGGTACACACCTATAATCCAATACTTGGAGGTAGAGGCAAGAGAATCAGGAGTTCAATGTCACCTTCAACTCTGCACCAAGTTCAAAGACAGCGCGGTTATGTAAGATCCTGTTTTAAAATAAATTGTCCTCTGACTTACACATACATACATAAATAAATGTAAAATGTTAAGATAAAAAATATAATAAGAACAATAACTTTCCAGGTATCGACTTTGCGACTCGTAAGATCGCCAAGTTGTTGAAGCCACAGAAGGTGATCGAACAAAATGGGGATTCCTTTACCATCCACACATACAGCAGTCTAAGGAATTATCTTGTTAAGTTCAAAGTTGGAGAAGAATTTGAGGAAGATAACAAAGGCCTGGATAACAGAAAATGCATGGTAAGGCAGTAGGGTGTGACTAAGAGGTCGGGCTCTCACTTGGCATGCATGAAAGCCGGCTAAGATTTCAAGCACCCTATGGTGCTAGAAAAGAAAATAACATAGACGCGGGGCTGGAGAGACGGCTCAGCAGTTAAAAGCACTTGTTGCTCTTGTAAAGAACCTGGGGTCCAATTCCCAGCACCCACATAGCTGCTCACATCCTCCTACAACTTCAATTCCAGGGATGCCCTCTTCTGACATCTGTGAGCACCAGGCATGCACACAGTATATATGCATACATGTAGGCAACACATACAGACACACACACAAAATAAAAAATTTTGAAATGTAGCATAGGCTATCTATCAGTTTCACAAGGTTAGCTCGGCATGCATCCTACCTGATGATATTAGGGATCCTGCCAGAACAAAGCGTTGTTTTCTCTCTTCCTTCACGCAGAGCTTGGTCACCTGGGAGAACGACAAACTCACTTGTGTGCAGAAAGGGGAGAAGAAGAACAGAGGTTGGAGCCACTGGATTGAAGGGGGCCAGCTCCACCTGGTACCTACCACATTTGTTCTTTAGAATCTATTTTTGGCGGGGAGGGGAGAGTTTTTTGTTGTTGTTGTTTTTTGGGTTTTTTTTGTTTTTGTTTTTTGATTTTTCGAGACAGGGTTTCTCTGTGGTTTCGGAGCCTGTCCTGGAACTAGCTCTTGTAGACCAGGCTGGTCTCGAACTCACAGAGATCCGCCTGCCTCTGCCTCCCGAGTGCTGGGATTAAAGGCAGGCGTGTGCCACCACCGCCCGGCGAGGGGAGAGTTTTAAATCTCTATTTCTTTATTTTCATTCGTGTGAGTGTATACCTGCACCTGTGTGTGCACCACATGCATGCAGTGTGTGCAGAGACCAAAAGAGGGCACTGGATCCCCTTGGAACTGGAGGTACTGGTGGTTGCGAGCTGCCCAGTGTGGGTTCAGGGAGCTGCACCCTGGTCCTTTGCAGGAACTGTCAGCTTCTGTGCCATCTTGCCATCCCCTTGTTCTGATTCTCTATTACATGTTTTTACTATTTAAAAAAAATGTTGTCATAGCAGTATATTTTGATCATATTCTTTGTCCTTACCCAAATCTTCCCAGACTATTCTGTCTCCCTAACTACCTGATTCCATGTTCTTTCTCGGAAACCAAAATAAACCCAAAAGAGAAAGACAGGATGAAAGAAAGAAAGAAAGAAAGAAAGAAAGAAAGAAAGAAAGAAAGGAAGGAAGGAAGGAAGGAGGGCTGGAGAGATGGCTCAGTGGCTAAGAGCACTGCTTGCTCTTCCAAAGGTCCTGAGTTCAATTCCCAGCAACCACATGGTGGCTCACAACCATCTGTAATAAGATTTGGTGCCCTCTTCTGGCCTGCAGGCATATACACAGACAGAATATTGTATACATAATAAATAAATAAATCTTTAAAAAAAAAAGAAGCTGCTTTGGGCCTGTGAAGGGGAAGAATATAGTCAGGAAATAGGAATATAGATAAATAGATAGATAGATAGATAGATAGATAGATAGATAGATAAAAAGAGAGAGAGAGTAGGTGGAGTCAAGGAGATGCCATGTAGCTGCCTAAGGAGAAAGATGCCCTGGAACTTTACCGGTAAACCACGAGCCTTGAGGTAATATACAAAATAATAGGAATGGGTTAATTTAAGATGAAAGAGTTAGTTAATAAGAAGCCTAAGCTATTGGCCAAATAGTGTTGTAATTAATGTAGTTTCTGTGTGATTATTTTGGGACTGGGAGGCAAAGAAACAAATGAGCAATCTCCCACTACAAAATGGTACACCATCATGGGCCAGCTACATCCACATAAAACCTGAGAGAGCTTGGAATGAATTCTAGACACACACACACAGAGTTAAACATGGCTTCATGGTAGCAGCATTTTCTCAGGTGGGCTCTTTGCTGGAAGCAAGTAGAGGCACGATTCCTTTAAGAGAGGTCTTCCTGACTCAGCATTAGCAGCAAAAAAACTGCGTGACTTCATTAAGAAATGGCTTCCTGGTTCATGCTGGTGTTGGTGGCATAATTAGCTCTGGCTCTTTGGGAAGATCCTGCACTTAAATGGGTTCTTTGAGCAGTGTGTTACAAATTGCTTAATGGAAACATAGACCCTCTGTGTCCCTGGAGCTATGGGGGAAATGTGAATGGATATATGTATATTTAACTTAAAAATATTATTAGGAATATTATAACTTTTTTTAATTTAAAGTCTGACATAAGGAAAATCTTGATCTGTGTGAGATTATTTGAAATATGAATTTGTGGGTTTATCTTGAACCTGAAAAGTACTATGATACATTGAATTTGAAAAGACGTACTATTGTCATGTAATTTGTAAAATCCTTGTGAGCACATTATAAACAAGTTGGTAAGTCCTCTTCATCTGGCCTCTCACTTTTATTGATAATAAATTAACAATATACCTAACTAATACATGTTGTCTCGGAGCTAAAGGGACTTATTAAATACTTATTGACTGATACTGTCTTTCCAGATGGCTGATATTTCAAAAAGGATAGAGTCTCTAGAAGATGAATCAAAATCTCTTAAATCACAAGTGGCTGAAGTAAGTTAAGTTGAATTACTTTAATTGGTCTGTCACTTTTGAAGAACATTTATGTTTTCATGTTATTTCTATGATTAGGTATATTAGTGTTCTTTAGAGGAATAGAACTAACAGGGTGACATCTATAGATTCCCTCCCTCCCTCCCTCCCTCCCTCCTCGCTATTTAAGGGGGATTTATTAGAGTGGCTTATAAGCTGTGGTCCAGCTAGTCCAGCAATGGCAGTCTACCAACAACGAGTCCAAGAGACCAGTAGTTTCTCAGTCCGTGAGGCTAGATTTCTCATGAGATATTCAGTATACACCAGAGTCCCAAAGAAGTAGGCTCTGTTGCCAGTGAAGAAATGGACTTGCCAGCAAGAGTAAGCAGAAGCAAGCAAAGAGCAAACGCTTCCTCTTTCCATGTCCTTTAGATAGGCTGCTACCAGAAAAATGTGGATCTGGATTAAAGGTGGGTCTTTCTATTTCAAATTATTTAATTAAGAAAAACTACTCACAGTTTGCTTCAATTTTATTTAATTCCATATATAGATGATTACCAAGAATAGTCACACATTGGGTAATAAGATATTACGTTAGTATTTGAAATATAGGGAATCTTAAATATGCATTTGTTTTAACTTGAGTTATTTTCAATGAAATTTATTTTTCCCTGGGTAGATTTAAACTATGGCTGTAGCTGAGCACTCTTGAAGTTGTGTGTATATATGTAACAATAGTAAATAGAGTTGCTTCCTACAGTCTTGACGTTTAGGGTAGGAGACAAAGAGTAAGTAGTGTGGGATCTTCCTGGAATAAGTACTTGGGCACTAGTAAGCCTGGAAGAGAAGAGATGTCATCAGTGGTGGACTGAAGTCAGGACAGCTCCTGAAAGGCTTCCATTCTGGGTTCGGTTTGTATTCTAAAACCACAAAGTGGTCAGGCAAGCAGGCAAGATTTTTCCAGTGCTGATGTGGCAGTCAGCAGGTTGCTTAAGGCAACAACCCATTGTTGTTTCTTCAGGTCATTCTATACCAGGTAAGCAGGTAAAGCCATGCTTGGCAAATAGGCAGTACAAGCAGTACTTTAAATCATTAAATAAACCTATAAGTCAGTAGCTAGTAATTGTTCATTTCTGTCTTTCCTATTTCAGCAATTAACAAAACTGTCCGCATAGTACACGGAAGGTTCAATAATTTGCTCAGAGTCACATGGCAAATGAGCGGTAGGGTAGGATGGGGCCCTGGGTCGTGGTTTGTTTGTTGTGTCAAAGTATTGCTGGTTCTGCGTTTGCTGCTTTTAACAGTGACCTGTTTGGGTCTTTGCTTAAATTTTATGTTCTGTGGAGAATACATAAACATGAAACTTTCTGTTAAATTGTTATAAACTGTATATTTCTTTTACTTAGGTGAAAACTACCTTTAAAATATTTGAAATCAATGAAGAACGACTTAAGGGAGCAATAAAAGAGGCCTTGATTGAAAAATCTGAACTTGAGGAAGGCCAGAAGCAGGTTTGTAGTCTGTAGAGACTTAGATCTGAATTTAGCTTTCGAAGCTCTGGGTGCCTGGAGCCATGCGATGAATGAGCAGGCTTTTGAGAGCAGCAGTCCCCTGCGTACTTCTGTCTCCCGAGGGTCTAAGCGTCTTTCCCTCTCTTTTCTCCCACGAGAGAGATAAGCCAAGGCGGTCACTGGAGACGGGGGCTAGCACCACTCACAGGGGAGAATGCATTCCAGTCGGGGGCCCAGAGGAAAGGCGTTCTGGGAGCACGGAAGATGAAATGTAGCTTTCATTCCCATCCTCCTCTCACACAGGCACCTGCATGTATGTGACCCCCCTTTTCTCTCCCAGTACGATTTTTGGCATGAAAATTCTCTGTCTTCCTGCCCTGTTTCCTCCTCTTTCTTCCCTGCCTTCCGTTCCCTCCCTTGCTCCCTCTCTCCCTTCCTTCTTTTCCACAGTGTGCATATCGAGGTGTGCGTGCGCGTGCATGTGTGTGTTTTGTGTGAGAGTTCAAGTGTGCACAGGTCATGGCTTGGTGTTGGTCCTTACCTTCCCTGTTTGAGAGAAGACTGTCCTTTTTCCATTGTGTATGACCGCATAGGTAGTCTTTGTAGCATGATTAATAAAAACCCAGAGACAGAAATTGGGGTTCAACCTGAAGGCCAGAAAAGCAAAACAGCCAGCTGCTGGCTCTTACTTCTACCTCAGTCTGAAATGGTGATTCTGCCTTCAGGAATCTCAGAATGAGACTGTGCGTGAGACCTGTCTCCTCCTGTTTTATATTCCTCTCTAGTGCTGGGATTAAAAGTGTGTATCACTACCACCCAGTTTTTATGGCAAACTAGCATGGTTTATTGGGATTAAAGGTGTGTGTTTGGCTAATTTGTTCATTTAAGATTCTAGTATTATTATTTTATTTATATTTTTGGAGAAAGTCGTCTAGTGTAGTTCAGTGTGGTCTGGAAGGCACTCTGTGGTACTCAGTCTCCTAACTGCTGGGATTATAGGTATGTGTCACTATGCCTGCTGCCACCTCTTTCTCTTCCTTCTCTTCTATTTTATTATTTTTAATTATGTGTGTGTGTGTATTTTGGGTGTGAATGTGTGCATACATGTGCAGGTGCCTTTAGAGGTCAGAGGTATCAGATCTCCCACAGACCTCAAATTACAGGCAGTTATAAGCCAACCGAGAAGTGTAAAGGGAACCAAACTCAAGTCCTGCCAAGAACAGTAGGCAATCTTAACCACTGAGCCATCTCCCTTCCCTTCGTTTTTTTCTGGGAGCCATTTTTCTTGGGAACTTAGATTCTTTTGGTACAATAAGAATGTGTTCTGTGGGGCAATGGTGGTGTACATCTTTGATCTGATCCCAGCTCTCAGGCAGATCTCTGAGAATTTGAGGCCAGTCTGGTCTATAGAGTGAGTTCCAGGCCAGCCAGGACTACACAGAGAAACCCTGCCTCAAAACAACAAAGGCGGTGGGGGGGGGGGAAGAGAAAGGAAGAAAAGAACCTGTTCCATATTTCTATTGGGCTTCTGATCCCGAGGCTTCGTTTCACTCAGCTGCCAAGGATTCTGGTTTTCTCATCTTCAGCATTCTATTTCCTTTATCAAAGACTTGTTCTTTTGTGGTTCATTATTTTGATTAACTTTCTGATAACGAGGTACAGGAGGTAATTTTAAAAGGAGGTTGCATAGCTGAAAATGTCCTGTTTTTCATTTTTGAAAAAAGATTTTTTTAAAAAATTTGTTATTTTAATTATGTGTCTGTATTTGTGTGCATCTGTGGTCATGATTAAGGTGCCCACAGTAGAGGGTGTTGAATCCTCTGGAGTTGGAGTTGTAAGTGGCTGCGACTACCTTGATGGGGTGTTGGGAGCTGAAGTCAGGACCTTGGAGAAACTGCATGGTATTAACCACTCAGCAGTTCTCCAGCTCCTCGTCCTCTTTCATGTTTCTGCTATTTGGATACTCATTTGCTCCACATTTTTGTTTGCTTGTTTTTTGAGACAGGGTTTGTCTGGGTAATAGTCCTGGCTGTTCTGAACTCACAGTGTAGCCTCAAACCGGAGTTCTGTCTGCGTTTTTTAAAATAAAATCTTGACATTGTTGCATTGTCTTCTCTTTCCTCCTCTGGTCTTGAGACTGGAGTGCTGAGTAGCTTCTTCACAAGCTGTTGATACCTTTCTGTTGTCTTCAGCGCTCTGAGATGACATGATGGGCGGGCCACACTGTGTTTCTTTCATTTCTTGGACACTCATTCTAGAAACACCTCTTGATTCTGTGGGTTACTAGAATTATTTTATGTATTTATTGTGATAATTTAAATTTTTTATTTATTGATTTGTAGATGCGTGTGATTGTGTTAATGTGTGCATGTGGATACATATATGTAACTGTGTGTAGACCAGAGGACCTCTTGACATTGTCAGGAATGGATTCCTTTTTTTTTTTTTTTTTTTGAGACAAAGTCTCTCTATGTAACCTTGGCTACCCCGGAACTCCCTATGCAGATCAGACTGAGTTCCCCCTGCCTCTGCCTCCTGAGCACTGAGATGAAAGGTATGTGTTACTGTGCTGTGCTGGGTTCCATCCTGTTGAGCTGGCCTCAGGTGGTTGACCTACTTTCAATTATAAAGTAGTTGGTTGCGCATACCATTTCTGCCACTACTACACCAGCAGACATATCTTGTCAGGCAGGTTGTTATTGTAGCTTGCGTGGCTCACAGGTCGGTGACATTGGTGATTCCTTTTTCCCCCTGGCAGCATGCACAGCACCGTCCAGCACTATTGAAGGTAGCCAGCAGGGATGGAGCATCCAGCTAGATGTGTGCATAAAGACAGAGATGAGTGGCAGAACTAAATGCGTGTGTGCATGGTTAGAAGACAGGAGCAGGAGGGAGGGAGGAGGGACAGGAGCCATGTGTGTGTGTGTTCCTATGTGTTGGTATGTGCATATGTGTGCAGCCAGCCATGACAGCCAGAAGAGGGCATTAGACCCTCTGGGATTCTAGGCAGCTCTGAACCATGCAGGTTCAGGGGATCAAGCATGGGTGCTCTTAACTACTCACTATTTGTCTAGGCCCCAGTTCTTCTCTTTGTCCTACTTATCGCTGTTGTTACTGCTTCAAATCGTGAGCCTTTCTGGATTGTGTCAAATCATCTTATTTTCTACTTTCCAGCTGGCTCAGTCTATTGTTTGTAGACAGTAGACACAGTTGTGTCTCTTCTATTTCTCTAATTTTCTTTTCCTCATCTCTCTCCTTTTGGGGGGGGGGGTTGATGCCTTTTCCTTTTACAATTTTGTTATGCCATCTTAGATTTCAGAGAATGTGATAGTGACAATGCCTGTTGTAAATTTCTCGTGCTATAATCAAAAGTACCTCCCCTCCATGTAGCCCAGGCTAGACTGGGGTTATCTGCAAAATATCTGTTCCAGATTAATAGTATTCTTGAGGGTTACCTATCTTCAGATAACCCTGAGTAAAACAGCATGGTGACTAAAAATATATCATTAAGGTAAGTGAGCTCTGGCATATTATATGGAATACAAAGATAGAATTGATTAGACTTTCAGATAAGTGTGTGTCAGAAACCTTGTACTTGATAAAAAATGACCTTTTAAATCAGTTGGAGAATATTTGTTACTCCACAGTCTCCTGTTTTAAAAGTTCTTTACAAAAGGGAACCACATCTGACTTCCTTTTTAAGTAGTAGCCCTACCTTCGTAGTATCATTTAATGATACATCTAAACCTTTAAATAAATGTATCTAAATATGTGTTATCTCTCACATCCTCGTTATTGTTTTCATATCAGCTTTTACAGGAAGCTGAAGCAGTGAAAGAACAAACGAATGAACTCGATAACCAGAAAGTAACATTCGAGGAATCCAAAGTACAGGAAGAGCAAGTTCTCAATGAAAAAGAAAATCAGATCAAGGTACTGGCTCTTTGGTTTTAGTGGCTACTTGGCCACAGTTTTATACTTAATGGAAATTCAAATACTGTTAAAGCTCTTATTGCTGTTGTGTCTTTTGTCACATCCATTCTTGAAGATACACAGGTTTGTGATATGTGTGCTAACACTCCATGTCTTTCTCCTCCGGGATTTTGGCCTGCTATTTATCAAGACAGAAAATGATTTTTACCTCTTCTTGTTATGCTGATATCTGCTACTGTTGGTTAAGAAAACGCTGAAAAATTGTTTGTAGTTTATATGTATTGACTGAATATTCTTACTATTGCTACTAAGTTTGTGTTACTTATTTCGTTGATAAAAAAAGCTCCCCTCCTCTTCTCTTCTCTCCTCTCTTTCTTTTGAATGCAAGGTATTCCATGAGGTAGTCCTGGCTTACCTGAACTCACTTTGTAGAGTAGGAGGGCACAGAGATCTGCCTGCCTCTGCCTTTTAAGTGCGGGAATTAAAGATGTTGTACTATGCTCAGCAAGTTTTGCTTTTTATTTTTTAAGGTTTAATAGTAAATTAATGTTGCAGTTTCACAAATAAGTATTTACATACCTTAGTGGCAGCTTGCAAATTAGAACACATGAGAAATTTATGTGGATTGATTTAAAATTTCTTTATTATATTTTAAAACTTATTTGTGTATGTATGTGTAGGGTATGTGCACGCCAGGATGTGTGTATGGAGCTCAGAGGACCGCTTTTGGGAGGCAATTCTCTGTCTACCATGTGGGTCCTGGAGTTCAAACTGAGGTCATCAGGTTTAGTGGCAGATACCTTTACCTGCCAAGCTCTCATTGGCCTGGAATTGCATTTTAAACTATTGCTAAGTTCTAAATTCTAAAGTTATTAGCACCAGTCACTACTTTCTTTCTCTTTTCCCTTTTTGCTCAATGTCAGTCACTGATGGAGAACCTGGTAAAGATGAAAGTCTGGACTGCTGTCCTCGGAGAAAACGCAGCACGTGATGGTAATCTCAGTTTGGAAGTGAAGAATGACCTAGAAAATGCTGCGCACTCAGGTATGGTGGCTGGCGCCTTGCGTCCTCTTCATTCTACGTGTGAGCTGTGCTCCTTGTACACTTGTACTTGGCACATTCTGTCCATCTGCCCGAAATGCCATGTGTCATACGTCTCTTCATTACAACACTTAGACTTGGATCATAACCACTCTGGTGCCTATCTTTATTGCTAGTCACATGGGTGTCAGAATAGCTGTAATTCAGAAACCCTTTGCTTTAGACAGATTATAGTACGTTAATCTTGGCCACAAATTGTGACTGCACTTGCTGGTTATATTGTGGCAGTCACAAAACGAAGGTTCATTTAGCTATTTACTGTATTTTCAAACCAATTCCTTTGACTCATTAAATTTTAATTTGAAAAGAGTACAGAATAAAATTAAAAACATTAAAAATAATCCCAGAATGTCGCATGTACCCTAGGCTTAATTCATTTCAGCAGTAATTCCTTTGTTTGCGTGTTTTATTTTTTCAAGATAGGGTTTTTCTGTATAGTCCTGGCTGTCCCAGAACTCACTGTATACACCATTCTGGCCTTGACTCCCTCTATAGATCCTGCCGTCCTTGAACTCAGAGATCTGCCAGCCTTTGCTTCCCAAGTGCCTTTAAAAGTGTGTGCCACCACTGCCCAGCTGCAATGGTGATTCTTTGAGCTTTGTGTCCCCTGTCTCGACTCCCTGACCTGTTGTATGATGAGTAGACTTCTCAACTCACAGACATAGTTTTCAAGTTGTCTAGTGGGGACCTAAAACTGTAGGTAGTGCTGAGTGAACCCCTTCTGTGTACTGTGCCCTCTCCTGTTCTCTTGTACTTTTAGAAGTTTATTACTTAGCCACAGTAAGAGACTTAGAGAATCAATAATAAACTAGGATACTTACTGCAGTATACTGTTAGGAGGTGATGGGACAGATTGACTGAGATGACTGAGTAATGAACAGATTGCGGGCGGGTCGCTTCTCAGGCAGGAAGCAGCAGGACAGTGGGAGATGGCCTTATGCCACTGAGGATCACAGGCAATATAGAACTTAGGAATTGTGTGTTTTAAAGTTGTGATGAAGAGATGTAGGACACATGGGACAAAGAAAGAGGCGGCTACAACTCTGAAGAGGTGAAGGAAGATCTACTGGAAAGTCCAGCTGTATGAGGTGGTGGGAGTGCACGGCATTTCGGGCGGATGGACAAACTGCTCCTAAAACACATAACGGGAACTGTTATATTTTTAGTTTTTCATTTTTACTTTATCATATAAGAAATAGTTTTCTTTTAGAATTTATGCTTAATTTTGAGCCATGGTTCACTACTACTTTGGATGCTGTAATGCCGTAAGCATCTAACATAGTTGAGTCTGTGGCCAGTGTTTAGATAGGACTATTCAGTTCTTGTTGGGACTCTGTAGTACTTTGTTTTTAATGTTTAGTTTGCTGAGAGGAGGTCACTCTACCTTATACAAATTATTAAATTTATTTTGATGACTGTTTTGGTGAGACAGTATCTCATCATAGCTCAAGCTGGCTCAAAATTCACTCTGTAGTTCCCGTCTGGCCTCAAACTCATGGTAATGCCCTTGTCTAGCTTTGGAGTATTGGGATTGAAGGCAAGAGGTGCTAAGCTCAGCTCCAAGTTGTTCACTGTGGCAAGAAGAGGGGTTGTAAGACTAGCTGAGGAACTAATACATTTATTTTGATGTCCTCAATAATTATAGTTTTATTTTTCGCTGTAGGAATTCAGCTGAAGGGAGCTTTGGATGAGTTGATTAATGCTAGTAAGGTTTGTATTATCTTGTAAATATAAAGATGATGGGGAGGACCTACAGCAGGGATTAAATATCTCTGCTCTTAGTAACTAATTTAAAGATTGCTTTTAGTGCTTCCTTATAAGGTTATATGAGAAATGATTAGAATTTTCTATTTTTGGCTGATGAGAAGCCAAGGACAATGGCACTGGGTTTTGATCCTACTGCATGAACTGGCTTTGTGGGAGCCTAGCCAGTTTGGATGCTCACCTTCCTAGACCTGGATGGAGGGGGGAGAACCTTGGACTTCCCACAGGGCAGGGAACCCTGACTGCTCTTCAGACTAGAGAGGGAGGGGGAGAGGAGTGGGGGGAGGGGGAGAAGAGAGGGGGGAGGGGGAGGGAAGTGAGAGGATGGGGAGGGAACTGGGAGGCGGGGAGGAGGCAGAAATTTTTTCAATTAAAAAAATAAAAAGAATTTTCTATTTTTTAGATTAATTTATTTTATCTGCATTAGTGTTTTGCCAGCACGTATGTCTGTGTGAGGGTGTCATATTCTCTGAAACTGGAGTTACAGACAATTTTGAGCTACCTTGTGGGTGCTGGGAATTGAACCCGGGTCTTCTGGAAGAGCAGCCAGTGCCCTTAACCACTGAACTGTCTCTCCAACCCCTAGAGCTTTCTTTTTCAATTGCTTTTTTCTGTTAACTTTTAGAAATTCACATAATTATAGAATTTAGAAAAGTTTAAGTTCTGCACTCATTCCTTCAGTTACAGATGCTTTAAAATGTTAACGTATTTATCTCATAGTTCCTCTGTGCAGTGTTTTCTTCTGGTTTATTCCTCTCCCTGTTCTTCCTAGCCTGAGTGAGAAGTCCTGGTGGTGTGGTGTGAAGGCCGCGTTAGCACTGCACCAATGGCTGCGTGTTTAGCATGACATCATCAGAGGGAAAATAGCTGCAGTGCAGTGTGGGGCGGATTGGGAGATGTGTGTGTCTTTTATAGCTGATTATTGCTTTTTTCTTCTTTCTTTAAAGTTGAGTGTGTCTTTAAAAGCCTTGGAAGGAGAAAGAAACCAAATTTACACTCAATTATCTGAAGTAGAGAAAATAAAAAAGAATCTTACAGGTAAGGTTTTCTCAATGGCTTTTCTCCTTAAAGAGAATGAATTACTGAGAGTTTTGCTGTTGTTGGTAAAGGCATTTCCATTTCTCTTATGTTTATGAAATAGTTTTTAAAGCGTGTAGGGCTGTGGATTATGGTGCGTCTGAGTTAGGGTTTCTATGCTGTGAAGAGACACCATGACCATGGCAACTCTTATAAGGAAAACATTTAATTGGGGCTGGCTTACAGTTCCAAGTTTTGGTGCCAGTAAATAATCTATATACATAATTTAAAGTAGTAGACCATACTTGTCCCAAGATCAGTCTTACAGTTGTCATTGTCGTTTTAGTGACACACAGGCAGACATGGTGCTGGAGAAAGAGCCACGAGTTCTACATCTAGAACTGCAGGCAGCAGGAGGAGCCTCAGTGACAGCTTCCTCCAACAGTCACACCTCATAATAGTGCTGCTCGCTGCCACCATGCAGTAGTATATGTTTGGTATAGTTTTAGATCATAAAAAGTATCAAATTTAAAATTTTCTTTTTTTTTTTTCTTCAGTTTTTTGAGACAGGGTTTCTCTGTAGCTTTGATGCCTGTCCTGGGACTAGCTCTGTAGACCAGGCTGGTCTCGAACTCCCAGAGATCCGCCTGCCTCTGCCTCCCAAGTGCTGGGATTGAAGGCGTGTGCCACCACTGCCCGGCTAAAATTTTCTTTACAGTTGTTTTTTTCAATTGAGAAGTTGATTTTCAGTAGTGGCTGATGACCGATGACTTGAAACATTTCTCTAGAGCGTATCAGAAGTCTGGAGTCTGAGAATGCATCTCTGGAGTCAGAAGGCATGCAGTTGGAAAACGAGAAGCAGAAGCTTCAGCACAAACTCAAAGTGTTGACTGAACTGTACCAAGAAAACGAAATGAAGCTTCACAGGTGAGACGTGTTCAGTGACTCCATCAGGTGACACGGAAAGTGGCTTCACAGTCTGTTACATGTTCAGGGCCTTAAACATGTAATCATTGGACCTTATCAATTCGATTGCATCATTCACTTTTAAGAATGTTCTTTCATCTTGAAGCCTGTTTTTCTTCCTGGAAGAAAATGTAAATGATGTTGGAGTTTCCAAGCTATCTCGCAGATTCCTTAATTCCTTAATGTCTTCAAAGCATTTATCAAATTAACACCTTAAACTAATGCAGACAAGCTGGGTCAAGGAATCTGAGAGATGTCTTTGAATGGAACCGCCTGGCGTATGTAAAACTGATTCCTTTCTCTTCCACAAGTCAGACTTGCTCAGTGCTCCTTGTTCTAGATAGGAAACGGCAGGATCCTGTGCCTTGAGCGCAGGGCAGCTGCTCTCATCATCCAATGCCTCTTGTGCGGCCCATGTTTGTCTCACCAGCAAAGCTTGTCGACCCTCTGAACCTTTAATCTGTTGGCATTTACCCTCCGTCTGTGCAGTGGTATGTGCAAATTCCTTTGTGGGCTGCACCGGTTCTGATGTGTTTTTAAAAGTGTAGTTGATTATAGTTATTATATACTTTAAGAGAAATAAAATATTTTTGTTTTAAGGAAATTGACAGTAGAGGAAAATTACCGATTAGAGAAAGAGGAAAAACTTTCCAAAGTAGATGAGAAGATCAGCCATGCGAACCAGGAGCTGGAGACCTACAGGTATGAAGTTCTCTTTCTTGTGGGATGCTCAGCAGCAGGAGTAACAAAATGGCATTTGTTTCTGTGTTTGTTTTGAGACAAGGTTGCTTTCTGTATCCCTGACTGACCTGGAACTCACTCTGTGAACCAGGCTGGCCTTGAACTCAGAGATTCACCTGCCTGTGTGTTGGAACTGAAGGTGTGTGCCTCTACCACCCAGTGGATTGGCTTATTTTTATTTCATTACTTGGCATTTGAATTTCTTGGTATTTTGCAGATATTCAGAAAATATAAAAAGGAAAACGTTTTCTTTTCAAGGACTATATATATACATATATACTTTAAATATATATATTTAAAATATAGACATATTTTATGTTAATGTTAAGAAGCTTGTAAATATGAATGCTATGTGGTAGCACTGGGAGGTGGAACGGAATGATCACAAGATCAGGGCCAACCTTGGCTAAGAGTGAGTTTGAAGTCAGCTTGGACTACATGAGCCCCTGTCTCAAAGAAGGAAATAGAGAGAGCAGTTTAATTAAAGCTTATTCATTGGGCTTTGTTCAAATGGGGAAGAATGAACACAGTATTAATATTCAGTAAGTGTGCCACTAAGTGTACAAGGCACACTTAGCATTTAGTAAATGCTAGCTATGGCTTTTTGTTCAGTCTGTAAACAGAGACCACATTCATTTCCCAGCTGCCCAGACCTGAATATTCATGCAGAAATTAGATTAATTATAACACTGTTTGGCCAGCTGTTCAGGCATATTCCTAGCTAGCTCTTACATCTTAAGTTAACCCATTTCTAATTCGTATTTTACCACGAGACTTGTGGTTTACCATTAAGGTTCTAGTCTTTCTCCTTCAGCAGCTACATGGCGTCTCCCTGACTCCACTTTCTTTCTCCCTGCATTCAGTTCAGTCTTCTTGCCTACCTATATTCTGCCCTGCCATAGGCCAAAGCAGCTTCTTTATTAACTAATGGTAATAAAACATATTCATAGCATACAGAGGGGCATCCTGCATCCAGTCCTCAGTGGATATAAGGAGGCACTGGAATGTCTGTTAAGAAGCACACTGCAGCAATTTGTCATAGAACATCTCTTTACCTAGGGGAGAGTAAACTTGCATTTTGTCTAAAAGGAAAAATTGCTTTCTTTGTTTCATAAAGACAGTTAGTTATGTTTTCACCTTTTAAGAGTTCCTCTTCTGTGCCAGGCGGTGATGGCACATGCCTTTATCCCAGCACTTGGGAGGATTTCTGTGAGTTCGAGGCCAGCCTGGTATACAGAACGAGTTCCAGGACAGCCAGGACTACGCAAAGAAACTCTGTCTTGAAAAACAAAAAAAAGTAAAAGAGTTTCTTCCTTGGGACTCTGTCAAGATTACAGGATCTGAGTTAATCTTGTGGAATTCCTTGTCCTGAAAATGAAAACCTGAAGATCAGGCGTGGTGGCATTGCCCGTGACGCCTTCACTTAGGATGGAGAGATAGGAAGATTATAACTGGGGTCGAGGCCAGGCTGGCTGAAGCCTTGAGGATTATATGTGATTATTTGTGATGTTGTTTGAGCCCCACTCAAGCAGTAGTGCTCACAAGGGTTAGCTGAGGTTAGAATTAGGGGAGGGAAAGATGCTCTTTAAAATCCTCAGCGTCGACAGATGAGTCTCGGGGTTATACCTAAGGTAGAACTCTCTGTATTCTTGTAGCCATGTGCTCTCATTCCTTATGTGTTACCACTTGTTCCTTATAGACAGCGCGCCAAGGATCTCGAAGAAGAGATGGAGAAAACAGTCCACTCTCTTCAAGGACAGGTACGTGTGACCGCTGTGCACACAGCGAGAGCACTCTGACTCTAGAGTGGCTGCAGGACTGTAGCTTCCATCCCTTCTGAGGTGTTTCGTAAACCTGTGAAAGATGCTGAAATCCAAAAATTCCAAGACTTTCCTTTCTTTGGGAATGAGGATTACGTAGCCCAGATAATGCCTGTCACCACTGCAGTCCCATGTTGTGCTTGTTATCTGTTCCTTGGAAACTCTCATAGTTGATCATCACATGAGGTTTGTTGGCATTAAAGAAATTTTTATCAGTTTTTGTTTAACAGTTGAGTAGAGCAGATCATACGTATACATGAGAGTATGCTTTCAAAATGCTTGTTCTGCTTCAGAGATTCCTGGGCAGTTTGAGTTTATGGTTTGTGCCCTAAATATTAGTGGTGGGAATGAATGTTTTTATTTAGGAATAATTTTAATAATTTTATTTAGGAATAAATTTAATTTAATATTTTTTAGGTTATTTCTCATGAGAAGAAAGCACATGATAATTGGGTAAGTTTTAAGTTCTCCTAAAGCCCTTTTGTCAAATTCCTTTCAGGAAATATACTACTCATTGTAGATTAGATAAAAATATAGGTAGTATTTAAAAAATAATCACTTTATTGATTTTATTAATTTTTATCAGTGATGAAATCATGTTACAAATAGAGATTCATCTGCCTCTGCCTCCTGAGTGCTGGGAGTAAAGGTGTGCACCACCACTGCCCGGCCAAAAAAAAATCTTTTCTGATAGTACTAAAATATATTTAGGCTATGTTTTCTGTGAATGTTTAGTTTATTCATTGGCTAAAATCAATTCTCATGTGTGTCTCACAGTTTTAAGTGAAAGCAAATTTGAAAGTTGAGTTCCTTTGATTTCTAAATAGTTATAGAATGTTAGTTCTTGTCTACCTGTGTATGGTCTACCTAGTAAGTTGTTCCTTTGATTTGTGAATGGTTGTACAATGTTAGTCTTTGTCTACCTGTGTCTGGTAAGCTCACTTCCTGCATTTGATCTATCTAATGTTTCGTATATGCTGCATCTAATCTGTGGAGTCCACAGAATGGCTGTGAAGCATGCACAGCACCATATGTTTTGCCTTTGTTAATGATTATTTGGGAACATTGCATGTTCTTGGTATTTATTATAACTAAGCTGGGCATGGTGCTCACGCTCCTAACAAACACACACACACCACAAACACTTGCACTCAGAGTCGTATGTGTGCATACACATTAAAACTACTTAGTGTTTGCACATTGTTTTTTTTTTTAAGATTTATTTATTATGTATACAACATTCTGCCTCCATGTATGCCCGCATGCCAGAGGAGGGCGCCAGATCTCATTACAGATGGTTGTGAGCCACCATGTGGTTGCTGGGAATTAAACTCAGGACCTTTGGAAGAGCAGCCAGTGCTCTTAACCACTGAGCCATCTCTCCAGCCCTGCACAGTGTTTTATACTTAATAGATGTGTAAGATTCACTGACTGTATTTAAGTTATTAAAAATATGAACTATACTGGCACCCTGTGAAGCTGTTTTAGACTTTTGATTGGGCATAATGACCATCCATTTCCATTGCCGTCATGCCTCTTAGGACTGGATATTTACAACACCAAATAACTTTAGGCCCAGACTTTGCATTTTAGTAGCAATCTACATTAGCAAGTGCCAATTAAACTCCAGCTTTATGTTCATTCCCTTTTTGAATAATTCTCTCAATTTAAAGTGTGTTATACCGACTCGTGTCTGTTTTGGGTTGTGATATTACATGCCATCATGCTGATATTTGTGCTGCTCTTGTCTTGAAGTTTAACTATATAGATATAGTTTCAAAATGTATTATTTTCTTCAAGCTGGCAGCTCGAACTTTTGAAAGAAATCTCAATGACTTAAGGAAAGAAAATGCTTTTAATAGACAAAAGTAAGTATTCATGGGGACACTTTAAAAGCTTCAAAGAATTTTAATGCTTATATAAGGTTAAATTTTAAAAGGTTTGTAGTAAATCCACATAATCTGCTATGAAATATTGTTGGTTTTAGCGGGTTTGAAGGTTTTTTTTTAATATTTATTTATTATGCATGCAATATTCTGTCTGTGTGTGTGTCTGCAGGCCAGAAGAGGGCGCCAGACCTCATTACAGATGGTTGTGAGCCACCATGTGGTTGCCGGGAATTGAACTCAGGACCTTTGGAAGAGCAGGCAATGCTCTTAACCTCTGAGCCATCTCTCCAGCCCCAGTGTTTTTGGTTTTTGTTTGTTTGTTTGAAATACTTACCTTAGGCTACTACAGGGACACCTTAAAGAAGCTTTCACAAGTTACACTGTAAAAAGTGTCACTTTAAAATATTAAACCAGTATGAGTGGAGAAAAGACATGGGCAAAAGAAAGGCATTCTTTCTGACACCATGATGCTTAGAGTATCTGTGTTCTTCATCACTAGGTAGAGAAAGTGTTTACTGTCTCAGCACTAGTTTGTTGTTGGGTGTTGCTGTGCAGTAATAAAGTGAAAGAAAGAACAAAAGTGTACAGTAAAAGGGAAGAGTAGATGGTTTTATGTGCGGTGGTAGCATCTTGTAGACTGTTACCCTTGCTTGCCAAACTCTGCTTTTAGCATCATTAAAAGCCAGTTTCTGTCTTCCAACTGGAAGCTCAGAAATTCAAGTCAGATAGTCGTTTTATTTCAAGTCTAAGAATCAGGACTAAATCACGTTTGTTTAAAATGTAACATTTAAAGATACAAAGTTTAGAGATTTCCAGTTTTACAAGGGGAAGTATAGGTAACTCAGAGCAGT
The DNA here is from genome assembly GCF_014885135.2 of Alexandromys fortis. Lineage (NCBI taxonomy): Eukaryota > Metazoa > Chordata > Mammalia > Rodentia > Cricetidae > Alexandromys > Alexandromys fortis. The sequence goes on along the minus strand of NW_026067913.1, from coordinate 3,526,418 downwards.
TCTGTGCTGTAGCCTGGCCTTTTCATTTAGCAGTCACAGCCCCTGCCTCAGGTTCCGTGGTTATAAAGTGACACATTTGCACTAGTTTATTTTGGCTGTTCTACTTCAGAAATGTGCACTTGGAGAGACAGCACCCATCAAAGTCTTGATTTAGAGGCATGCAATTTTAAACATCAGTACCTCTAATGAGAAGCCGGTCTCCCCAAGGAAGTGTGGGAACCGTGGAAAGGTATCTGGGCAGACCAGTGGTAGGCCTTTCTCTCTTTAGCAGTTGTAGAGCTTGTGAGAGGAACTACTTTGGAAGTGGCCTTTGCTTAAAATGTGGTGTTTCCTTCGGGTGAGTAACGTAGCGATGTTTGTTCTTTGTTTGCAGATTAACTGAGACAGAATTTAAACTTGAACTTTTAGAAAAAGATCCTTATGCACTTGATGTTCCAAATACAGCATTTGGCAGAGGTAGTCTTTTTTTTTAACCCTTGTTTAAAATACATATTGTATATCCATATATATATTATGTATATAGTTTACTTTAGTGTAAGTTAACATTTTCACCTACGATATTTTGGATTTTGTAGTGAAGATTCTGTTTGAAACTGTTTGATTAACTCTGGGCTTGGGTTTCTGGGTTTTGTTTTTCTAGCAGTAATGAAAACGATTGGTATCTCCTTTCTCATTGAAATGTCATGGCAGGTATTTAGTGCTGTCAACTCCTTGAGCTGCCCAGTGCTCTTAATAAGGTACCGGTAGCTGACTCTGGGAGAATGAATGAGACGTACTTAAGTGGAATAGCAGTGACTATTTACATATTAACAATACTTTGAAATTTGCTTGAATAAAGTGAGAATTAACATAACACGGCTACTCAAATTCTTAGGACAGACGTAGTTCGCAGCTGATGATTCTAATCGTCCCAGGGAGGTTAGCCCTCAAAGGTGCAGTTAGCCCTCTGCAGACTCATTACTGAACATTTTAATGCTCTCCAAACAGCTAAGCATTTTCAGAGTGATGTTAGTTGAAGTGGAATTAAGGTACTGTAGTTAGGAAATGAAATCTTGGTAGGTAGAATCTATCTTTAATAACCTCTGGAATTCAGGAAATCATTTTTGAGAGTCAACTTTCATTAAATGTAAATGTGTCTTACATTTTAAAATATCAGATCATTGACTTCAATCAAGTAGTAGCAAAGCTTGAAGTGTGCCAAGTGTATAGGCAGAATTTTTGTTTAAATTCAAATCAGGATTCTATGGGAGGGTAAACCATGCTTTAATCTTTTTGTAAACCCTTTGGGTGTGACAGGTACACACTTTATAAGACTTACTCAAATGTGAATTCCCTGGTGTTTAAGTTCTTTCTTGATGCTGAATTTTTACCTTTGGAAGCGTAGTCGCAATTTGAGAATGATTACGTTTGTAAAATGGCAGGGCTCTTGGTTATCTGGATTACAGACAAATTTATTGGATGCGTGATAATATCTGAGTCTTTAACTTGTAAAATTCAAAAGTAATTTCTTATTTTTCAGAGTATTTTATGAATTTACTTCCTTTTCAAAATCTGACTTTTAGGGGCAGTGGTAGTGCACACCTTTAATCCCAGCACTTGGGGGGGGCGGGGGGGGGGGAGAGCAGAGGCAGGCAGATCTTGAGGCCAGTCTGCCTACAGAGCAAGTTCCAGGAGAGCCAAGAGAAACTTTGTTTCAAAAAAAAAAAAAAAAAAAGACTTAACTAAAACATTTCATGGTTGACCATGAACTGTCTGACTCTGCTTTAAATCAAGTGCTTCCATGTTGTAAACCTTCCTGGTTGAAATAGTGGGAAGTATTCGGTCACCAAATTCTCATCATCTGTGCATAGTGGCAGACACCTTTAATCCTAGTCTGAGTCAAGGACAGGCTAATCGTTGTGAGTATACAGTCAGGTGTACATATCCAGTTGAGGCCAGCTAGTGCTATATGATACCGTTTCAAAAAACAAAACAGCAACATAAAAAATGAGCAAACGAAAAAAGGAAGCCAACTTCATGCTCCCTAAATCTTTCAGTAACTCCTAAGCATTGCCAGCATCCTTTGTTTAGCTTGTGTGGTTACTTACAGTAACTAATGGTTTGGTTTTGTTTGTGGTTCTTTTGTTTGTGGGTTGGTTTTTATATACAACATGTCTTGACTTGTGTTTATTTAACCACTTAAAATTTTTCTAGAGCTTGTAGCCTGCCCTTAGCATTGCACAGATAAAAATAAGTGACATTTAACACAGACCTACTACCTTCACGTTTTAAAAAATCAGAACTCTCTCAGGGCTGAAGAGGTGGGTCAGCTGTTAAGAGCACATACTGCTCTTGCAGAGGACCTGAATTTAGTTCCTAGCACCCATATTGAGTAACTCATGATTCCTGTAATCTTCAACTCTAGGGAATCCAATGCCTCTGGCCTTTTAGGCCATTGCTGCTTGCTTACATGTAAAAACCCCACACTTAGACACACATAAATGAAGTAAAACCTTAAAAAAGTCAGAACACTGCATATAGGTATAAAGCTGACAGAATTCAAGGTATTCATATATACAAATGTATGATTTTAATTGACTAAATGTCTATTTAAATCTGTGTAGTCTTGAGGGCACAGACGAGACAAGCCGACATAGGATGACCCGATGACAGCTGTTGAACGGATTCTGACTTTATGGTACAGCTCACTTGTATGCATTGACATCTGCTGTTTTAATTATTCCAGAGCACTCCCCATTTGGTCCCTCACCATTGGGCCGACCTTCATCTGAAACGAGAGCTTTTCTCTCTCCTCCAACGTTGTTGGAGGGTCCACTCAGACTCTCACCTTCACTTCCTGGGGGAGGAGGAAGAGGTATATGGTTTAAACCTTTTTATTACTCTAAATTTCTTCCTTCCTTTCCATTTTCATCTTAACTTACCTTTAAAATAATCTGACTAGACATTTGGAAAGTACAAGCGTTCCTTGCACTCATCATAGATTTACTTATTTTTTTAACTGGGTACAGAATCTTGGGCCAGATATGGTGGCTCACACCTTTAATTCCAGCAGTCGGGAGTTTGAGGCCAGCCTGGTCTGCATAGTGAGTTCCAGGCCATTCAGAGCTGCATAGTAAGATTCAGCCTCAAAAACAAAGAAAAACTCTCCATAGTACATTCTTCTGATGTTTTTCTCTTGTGTACAGGTTAAGGCAGATGGCCATCCCAGTTCTGAAAACTCAGAAATCCTGAGTGCTCTGAATGGCAGACACTTTGGCTGTAACACTCAAAAAGTTGTGAATTTTGAAGCATTTCATATTGCAGATTTTGGATTTGTGATGTTCCATCCTTAAGGTCTATAAGCATGTGTGCGCATGTGCACGCGTGCACACACACATTTAAAATTACAAACACTTATGGCACCGTGTATTTCCAGTAAGGAGTACTCAGCCTGTATTGGATAATGAGGAATCAATGTTTATGTTTCAAAATTATATTATACTGCATAAAACCTTTTAAAGAATATGTAAGATAGAGCAGTCTAACCAGCATAAAATGCACTTTGATGAAATAGGATCAGACTGTAGACTTTTATATGTATATATTTAATTCAGTAACTTTTTAAAAAAATAGTAAATCATAACATGAAAGCCCCTATCCCCCCCTTTTAATCATGAAGGAAGTCAGAGTGCTCTTCTAGACGGAGTTTACATGGGGCCTTTTCAGGAATCTTAACTCTTACTGATGCTTTGAGAGACTATGCCGGGGTTGCCTGCATTGCTCCCATACTTACCTTGCTGTTTCTGTATTTCCGTAGCTATATTTAGTACAGGACCTGCTAATGAAATGTCTCTAACCATTTATGTAAGCGATGTAACAAACTAAATGTGTGTCAGGAACAAGTGAGACTCAAAAAAACAGCAAACTAGGGCTGGCTGGATGGCTCAGCCGTGAAGAGTGCTGACTGCTCTTCCAGAGGACCTAGGTTCAACTCCCAGGACTCACATGGCAGCTCACAGCTGTCTGTAACTCCAGTTCCAGGGGTCTTGAAACTTCCCGTGACAAAACATTAATGCACATAAAAGCTAAAAAAAAAAAAAAGTTAAAAATAAAACAAAACAAAACAAAAACCCCAGCAAAATAAACCAAACATCAATATTTTACACTTGAGTCTACTTACTCTAGAGTCTCTCAGGTAAACTATGTTCTTCAGCTAAACCTAAGGCCATTGTAAATCATCTAACATTCTGTTGTTTGTGAGAATATCAGGTTCCCAGGTGCCCAGTACTAGGTACTGAGGTGGAGGAGAGCTCAGTCTGTTTCCTCTTGTTATCCTTATCCTCGTTTGCTCCATGTGGAACTGTTTCCACACCTGCCAGCCTGGTTCACCTCAGAAAGAGCTTTGCTTGTGTTGGTTTTGAACTGGAAACTTATGGGGAAAGTAACTATGTCAGACACGGAGTCCTAGGGGGTTGTATGGAACACTCCAGAAAGGGTTAAGTGTTTAAATTTACATGTCTGCTTAAGATTTGGGCTTAGTGCTATCAGCCAATCCCCTTGCCACCACCTTTTATACTTGGACTTATAGTAAGAAATGCATGTCATATCATGTTACATACCAGTATAAATGCAATTACAGCCAGCCACAAGTATTTGCCATTGCACTTTGTGATTTCTGATTCTGTACATTTTTTATCACATTTCATTAAAGGAAGAATGTTCATTAAGACAAAGTCAATTTTGCACAGCACACATGGGTAGTAGCTATCCATAGCTGAACACAGTACCTAAGAAACAGTGTTTATTTGGCCAAGCTAACTCACTAGAACTTGGATTGCATAAGTCAAGGATTGCTTGTAGTCCAATGAATGTCTGAAATTATCACAGAAATTACCTTTCCTTTCTCCTTTCCTGTTTATGTACTTTCCTCTTCTCTTTAATTGCTTTTAAGTGACAGTGTGTTCAGATTATTTGCAAGGTTGTTTCCTGTCTATTAAAAAGCTACAGAAATTCTTGGTAAGTTACCAACAGATCTAAAAGCTTTGTTGGGACCAACTTTCCTATGAGCAGTGAAAGGGCAGAGCGGCTCCTTCTCCTTCCTCTTTTATCTTGAAATTTGAAAGCTTGAATAATATTGTGTATGAGGAAAGAAATTTATTTTTATTGAGTGAATTGTAAACATCTAGTTTTTAAAACCTTTTGAGCGTTCGTGTTTTCAGGTTTGCAGCGTCTACCTGCTAGTCCCTTGGCTGCCTGTGTCTTTGGTCCTGGTGGCAAGTGATGAGGAGAATGTTTGACTCTCTCACGAAGGCCTGTGGACTCCTGAGCATTCTCCCTTCCCAGCCTTCTTCTCATGAACTGATTCGGAGGAAAGATCTGGGGATTTACCAGAATATATAATCATTGCTGGATAGAATTACTACATTCATAGAGTTCTTGTTGTCTGGAGCTACTTGATTAGTAGTAGGTCGTTGATACAGTAGTGCAGCCTCTATGATGATTGGCAGAAATCATGCCTAAGCAACAAAAACCTTATCTTTTATTTATCTTATAGTTTTGCTTAGTATAAGTCTTTACAGTTTTCTTCTATACCGTGTTTTTCAGACTTAGTATTTATTAGCTATAATTATAGATATAATTATAAAATAATGATTGTGGTAATCCTTAAGGATGAATTTATAGGCAAGTGTTGTTGGATATTTATTTATTTTGTGCTGTGGGTTGATCTCAGAGCCATTTGTTAATTAAGCAAATACTCTAATCTCTAATCTATTTTTCTAGCCTGTAAGCAAGTATTTGTTTATACACATTGCAAAATTATTTCCCACTTCTTGGAAATGGTTTTGGTAGAATCATAATCAAATGTATTTCAGGGAAGCTTTGTTTGAATTTGTATTAACTTTTGAAGAGGCATCTTGATTTTGACAGAGGTCTTTTGTGGCAATTTGAGATAATACAGATCTGGGTTTTCTTTAATTAGGCTCACGAGGCCCTGAGAATTTTCTGGACCATCAGATGAATATTGAAAGAGGAGATTCAAACTATGACAGGGCATATGATGCCCCCAGAGCACCTTCTGACAGCTCCCTGTCACCTCCGTGGGAACACGGCCGAAGGGTGATGGCCCCTCCACCAGGTGTGTGAAGACAACAGTCATTGTTCAAACTTGCAAAACATCTTGTGTTTGGGATACAGTGATGGAAAGAGGGCCATATGTGTTCTCTGTTTTAAAAATTGTGATACTGTTTAGAAAAAAAAGAGTATTATGAGGTGACTGTTCACATTATAGGAAGTTTTCCCAATTGTTATTACTGCTTCTACAAATAATACATGCTTATTTTTGAAAATCTGAACAATGTAGGGATGTAGTACTACAGCAGTAAAAATTTCCATTGTCATCTTAGCAAACATTTCTTACCCAGAATTTAATTACGTATCTGGAGGGGTTAAAAAAAATGTGTGTGTTTACAAATATAATTGTTAAAATTCTTTGTCACTGCTGCTTGAACTCTCAGCAATCCTCCTGCATCCTGAGCAGGTTCTCCCACCTTTCTTGAGACTACCCAGTTCATCCTCCCTAGAGTGACCATATTTCTGACTGGCAGGTGTTTCCTACTTGGGAGTGCGGGGAATGTAGAGGTGCAGGACCTGCCTTCTACTTTCTAAATTTCCCAGGTGTGGCTTGCCTGTAGAGAGATGTCCTAGTTGGGGTTTCTATTGCCGTGAAGGGATACCATGATCACGGCATCTCTTATAAAGGAAAAGATTTAATTGGGGCTGGCTTAGTTTCAGAGGTTTAGTTCATCCTTTATGTGACAGGAAGTGTGGTGGCATGCAGGTAGACAGGGTGTTGGAGAAGGAGGTGAGAGTTTTATATCTTGATCTGCAGGCAACAGGAGACTCTGCCACACTGGTAGTAGCTTGAGCTTAGGAGACCTCAAAGCTCCCTCCCACCATGACACCAACAAGGCCATGCATCCTAAAAGCGCCACTCCCTATGGCCAAGCATCCAAACATATGAGTCTCTGGGGGCCATTCCTATCCAAACCATCACAGGAGGATGTGTCTGTGGATGCCAGGTACAGTCCTGGAGCTTCAGGTTCTCAGACTGCAGCCACGTACAGCAAGTTGTGCGCTCCAGAGGCCGATTTTCTCCCACTCAGGTCCTGAGCTGAGCCTCTTGCTGCATGTGCTGTCGAGCTTGTCACAGCTGTTTCCTGGGGTTTTCTCACACTGGTTGTGGCTGGTTGAATTTAGAATAGAACTACTACTTTTTTTATTTATGCTTCTTTCATAAATTACATACCAATTACAGTTTCCCCTGCTTGCTCTCCTCCCAGATCCTGCATACCTTTCCTCTCCCCCAGATCCATTCCTCCTCCATTCAGAAAAGGGCAGGCCTCCCAGGGATATCAACCAAACAGGGAATATAAATTACACTAAGATTAGGCACCTCCCCTCATATTAAGGCTGGTCAAGGCCACCCAGTAGGAGGAAAAGGGTCCCAAAAGTAGGCAAAAGAGTCAGAGACATCCCCACTCCCACTGTTAAGAGTTCCATAAGAACGTACAGGCTTCCTGATCATCCATTCAGTCTTTGTGAGCCCCTGTGAGCCCTGGTTAGTTGATTTTGTGAGTTTGCGTGTGATGTCCTTGACCCTTCTGGCTCCTACATTCCTTCCTTCCCCTCTTCCACAGAATTTCCGAGCCCCACCTACTGTTTGGCTGTAGGTCTCTGCATCTGCTCCCATCAATTGCTGGGTGAAGCCTCTCTGATGACGACTATGCTATGCTCTAGTCTATGAGTACAGCAGAGTATCATTAGGAATCATTTCATTGACTTTTTTCCTGCTGGTTGTGTTTGATTCTATCCTAGGTACTATCGTAGGTCTCTGGGCCATCCAGCCTCTGGATCCTGGCTCTCCAGATAGTGTCAGAGGTGGTCCCTCTTGTGCCATGGGTCTCAAGCTAGACCAGTCATTGGTTGGTGTGTCTCTATCTCTCTTTTAGATTTATTTTTATTTGCATTGGCGTTTTGCCTGCATGTATGTCTGTTGAGGATGCCAGTCCCCTTGAACTGGAATTCAGACAGTTATGAGCTGCCATGTGGGTGCTGGGAATTGAACCCAGGTCCTCTGGAAGAGTAGCCAGTGCTCATAACTACTGAGCCATCTCTCCAGCCCCATTTGGTTGGTGTCTTAGCTTATTACTATAATTCTGTAGTACAGCTTGAAATCGGGGGTGGTGTACCACCGGAGATTCTTTTACTGTACAGGATTGCTTTAGCTACCCTGAGTCTTTCGTTTTTCCATGTGAAATTGAATATTGTTCTTTCAAGGTCTATAAAGAATTGTATTGGGATTTTGATGAAGATTTCATTGAATCTGTAAATTACTGTTAGTAAGATGACCATTTTTACATTAATCCTACTGATCATGAGCATGGGAGATGTTACTGTCTTCTGGTATCTTTTTCAGTTTCTTCAAAGACTTGAAATTCTTATCATACAGGTCTTTAGCTTCCTTGGCTAGAGTTACTCCAAGATATGTTACATTATTTGTGGCTACTGTGAAGGGTGTTATTTTTTTCTCAGCCCATTTTTTTTTGTTTGTATATAGGAGGGTTATTGATTTCTTTTTTTTCTTTCATTCTTTTTTTCTTTTGAGTTAATCTTGTATCCATCCACTTTATTGAAGGTGTTTATTAACTGTAGGAGTTCCCTGGTAGAATTTTTGGGGTCGCTTATTCATATTATCATCTGCAAATGGCGATACTTTGACTTTTCTTTTCCAATTTGTATTCCCTTGAGCTCCTTTAATTGTCTTATTGCTCTATCTAGAACTTCAGGTACAATATTGACTAGATATGCAGAGAGTGGATAGCCTTGTCTTGTGGTGATAGAAATCAGTGAAAAAATGTGACATTCAATAGTCAATGGTCTCGTCACAGAAGCACCTCAGATAAACTCCAGTCGGGCATTCACAGGGAAGGGACAGTTGTACCAGGCCCCTTGGAATGGTGACATGTTCTCAAAAACAAACAAATAAACAAAAAACCAAAACTACCAACCACATGGTCAGTGAGATGGCTCAGGAAGAAAGGATACTTGCCAATAGGCCTGACAATCTAAGTTCGGTCTTCAGAACCCACATGGTGGGAGGAAAAGCTGACTCCTAAAGGCCATCTTTTGAACCTGCTCAATTATGCCATGGCATATGCACACACACACACACACACACACACACACACACACACACACTATATTTACTGATTTCTCTATAGCCATTCCATCTGACAGCATGCATTGCGCTGCTTAGCTCCTGCTGTCTGTTAGGCCCTGGATCTAAGGAACAGCTTACTTTTTGACAGTGGAGGGCAAAATGTATACGTTTTTGTGAAAGAATAAACTCTGAGTTTCTGATATTTTGGTGAACATTAGAAGCAAAATACTAATGTGGCGTCTTGAGACCTGGTTAAGGATGAGTTTCTCCATTTCATCCCTATGTTTAATTAATCCCATGTTTGAAGAAAAAGGGGGCAGTCTGTTTTAGATAGAAGGCTTTCTCTTAACCCTCTGCTATACGGGACTAGTTCTGGTCCTTTGAGACAGCTCTTTGCTAAGATCTGAAAGGCGGTGTAAATGAGCCTTCTATTCCGAAGTTTTGGAACTTTCCTCAGTCACATCCCTCCTCCTGGGAGCTCATTAGATGTCCTTCTCTCCGTGACTCTGTTTCATCTAGGTGGTTTCCTTGGCTTTGTGGAGGAGAGATGTTTCAGGGGAGTCCCATGAGCTTAAATCAGATGAGGAGAGACAGCCATTACTGAGTTCACGGGAGTTCACCCCTGCCTAGTGAGGCCGTGAAGGCAATTTGGCACTGTTTGCTGCTGTCTGTAGTAGGGCAATAAGGTGACTGTTGCTGTGACAAAACACCATGACCAAGAGCAACTTGTTAAGGAAAGGATTTATTTGATTATACTTCGACATTGTAGTCCATCACTGAAGAAAGTCAGGATAGGAATTCAAGCAGTGCAGGGACCTGGAGAGGGGCTGATCAGAGGCCATGGAGGAGTGCTGCTTCCTGGCTTGCTCCCCATGGCTTGCTCAGCTTGCTTTCTTATAGGACCCAAGACTACCAGCCCAAGGATAGCACCATCCACCATGGGCTGCTCCCCCGCAACTAATGACTAATTAAGAAATGCCTTCAGCCCGATCTTTTGAAGGTGTTTTCTCAATTGAGGTTTCTTCCTAGCTCTGTCAGGTTTGCATAAAACTACCAACATATGCATTGGAAGCCACACAGTTCACCCTCTTTGTCTCTCTTTGGAGTTGATCTGTTCATGCTATACCTCATAAAGTCTGCCATCACCACCTTGTTAAGTTCCACAAAGAATTACGAGTTCCCATTTTGTTATTCTAAATGAGGGTGGCTGCAGAAGCCTTTGCTTTCGAGTTTGCGTCCAAACTTGTGTTTGTGCTGCGGTCCTTCATCTGAGCCGAGCCTTAGCTTCGCCTGTTGAGCTGGATCTTTCCTTCAGTGTGGACTAAACCCCAAATTCTGAAGCTACTGAAAATCCGACCACACATGGTTTCTGGCTTACTCTCTGCCGTGGTGAGAGATGTAACTGTTGGCCAGATTTTCTGTTCTGCTTTTCCTTCTTGCTGGCAGGCTCTTCTCAGCATTTTCCCTGACATGATGTGGTTTCCTTGAGGTGCTGTTACTAATTTGAAGGTGAAATGAACTTAACTGAATTCTGTTTTCACATATCCTAAGGTGTCTTGTTTTTGCATTCTATCTGTAGATTTAGCTTACATCTACGCCGTAATCAAAGCTTTTAAATTCTGATGCATCAAAGTATGCTTGCTGTTTAATACAAAGACAAAGTAATTAACTTTTCTCAAATTGTTGACTAGTGCCTACCAATACCAAAGACAAAACATAGGTCACGGGTTTTGTCTTTAATTTTTGGATTCAGAGAAATGCTTAAGTCAGTATAAGCACAAGTAAACTAGACTTATGTTTACCATAATGAAAATATCCTAAAAATTTTCTAGGTCAACCATATTCTGATCCGTCTTTACAAAAGCAAGATAGATTTTATTCTAATTCTGGTAGACTCTCTGGACCAGCAGAACTCAGAAGTTATAATATGCCTTCTTTGGATAAAATGGGTAAGAAAAAAAAAGTGTGTGTGTGTGTGTGTGTGCGTGTGCACACACACGCGTGCGTTTGAGCATACATGTGCCTGTGATTAAATAGTTGTGATAGTGTAGAGGACTGGGAATTGAAAAAAGGCTAATATAATTGCTATACCAGATTGCGCTTTTTTTTTTTTCCTTCATTGTTTGAGACAGGATTTCTCTGTGTAGTTTTGGAACCTATCCTGGAACTTAATCTGTACACCACACTGGCCTTGAACTCACAGACATCCATCTGTCTTTGCCTCCTGAGTGCTAGGACTAAAGGCGTGTACCACCATTGCCTGGCCCCAGATTGCTTTTAAGGACAAAATATCTTTCCTAAATTTCCTGTGTTTGTCTCTCTCTCTCTCCTCTTTTTTCGAGACAGGGTTTCTCTGTGTAATTCTCTCTGTCCTGGAACTAGCTCTTGTAGACTAGGCTGGCCTCGAACTCACAGAGCTCAGTCTGCCTCTACCTCTTGAGTGCTGGGATTAAAGGCACGCACTACCACTGCCTGGCTGTGTTTGTATTTCTTGTTATCTTTTTTTTTTTAAACAGTTTATTTATTTTTATATTCTATGTATGGGTGTTTTGCCTGCATTTATTTCTGTGCATCACATGCATGCCTGATTCCTGGGGAAGCCAGAACAGGGCATCAGATCCCTTGGAACTGGAGTTACAGATAGTTGTGAGCTGCTATATGGGTGTTGGGAATTGAACACAGGTTCTGTGGAAAAGCAGCCAGTACTCTTAACCACCTTAACCACTGAACCATCTCTCCAGTGCTTTCTTGTCTCATATTATAGGTAGGTCATCTAACACATGTGTTGAAGGTTAGCTTTAGTACCATAGTAAGGGTTTACTGTATCTCCCTATGATATAAACTTTACTCTGTTCCAGAGCTAACTTCTCATTGTTTTCGGTCCATTTACATATATCCTGGTTAGCAGTCAAGGATATTAGTTAGCAAATATCAATGTATGTATAAAAGACGATCAGCAAAATAATTTGAGTTCATGTTCTCAATCAGTTATCTCATTTAATCATTTCATATTTAGTAGATTTAATCTGTCTGTCAGGACCTCTTCAACTACCAGTCAACTGTCCACTGAAGTTGTACTGTAGCTATCAAAGAATATAACATTAAGAAAGAATACGATTCAGAAAATCAATTTAAATTTTCATTGTGCCCTTGTTGAGATGTTCTTTAAGGGTACTTTCATGAAAGTATATATTGTGTACTGAGGGAAAGGGGGCAAAAGAAAAGACAGGAAGCGGGGTGCTGACTCCCAAGTTGTGCACTCAGGAGGCTGCTGCAGCAAGATCGCCTAGGACGACACTGTAGAAGAATGTCTTCTGTTGAAGTTTCCTCAGCCTGCAGGCTGCTTTTTTGATCCTAATATGGACTACTGTTGTATTCGTGCTAAGTTGTTCTCCTGTCCAGGAAGGGCAGTGGAACATGCCAGTGTCATTGGTATCTGGGAATGGTCTACCAATTGAGAATTCATGAGTTTTTCTGGTTTGATTTTTCTGTCTAGATGGGCCAGTACCCTCAAAAATGGAATCCAGTAAAAATGATACCAAAGATGATCCTGGTGTAAGTATTGAAAATTGAACTCTACCCATGTATCTCTCTATATCCAGTTTCTTGGTTTTGGTTTTAGTAGAATAAGGACAGAGCTATTCTACTTCCAGGATACTGATAAACCATACTCCTACGTAGCATTAACAATGTTCCATTTCTGGCTGTAATCTGTGGGAGAATAATACAAGTTGCAGCCAGGTGTTGATGATGCATGTAACCCTGGCATTTTGGCAGGCTGAGGCAGGAGGACTGTGAAATCAAAGCCAGTGTAGGTCACATAAGGAGATCTTGTCTCAAAAAACCCAAGAATGGACTGGAGAAATGGCTTACAGTGGCTGCTCTCCTAGAGGACCTGGGTTTGATTCCCAGCACCGTGGTCGCTCACAACCCTTCTTAACTCCAGTCTCAAGGGATCTGAAGCCCTATTCTATCTATTGAGAACACTGACTGTATATGATAATCAGACATATGTGCAGGCAAACACCCATACATGTCAAATAAGTAGAAAAAAAAACAAGAGAAAGAAACCTGATAGCTCCCACTTTTTTAAAAAAGCACAACTTTTAGATGACTTTACAGCATCTTTCCTAGCTGAACACAATTTCAGATTTTCTTCCTTGAAATTTTATTTGAATCTTAAAATATTTTAGTTTTAAAATATAACATTGATTTGGCATCAATATCTTAACATTTTCTTGTATGTGTATTTGATAAAACTATTTTTTAAAATGTCTAAAAATTGCTATGCTTGAACCGCACTTGTGTCTTAGGATGAGCTAGGTAGACTATTGCAGCTATGCTGAAAGTTTTCTGTTGTTAGTACAAACACTTAAAGATAGTGAACAAGCGGCTCATAGGCCAGTATGGAAACCTGACCTGGTCTCCCACCTTCCACAATGTCATGGTCGGCTTTTGCATGTGCGCCTTTAGTCTGTGTCTGGCGCCCTTGGGAAAGGAGCTGTGACCTGAGCCGCTTTACTGACGCTGATTGTCAATCTGTTACAGAACTCAACTGTGCCTGATTCTTCTCGCCCTGATGAGTGTGAAGCAGCTGGCCGTGGCTTTGTTCCTCCACCATTTCTTCCAGTCAGAGCCCCATTGTTTCCAGTGGATCCAAGGAGCCAGTTCATGAGAAGGGCTCCCCCTTTTCCTCCACCTCCTCCAGGGAACATCTATGCAGCGCCGCGAGATTATTTTCCACCAAGGGACTTCCCTGGCCCACCACCACCTCTATTCCCAGGTCGGCTTATCTGTGCTTTTCTTCAGCTTTTGCTTTCTGTTGCTGTGATAAACACTGACCAGAACCAGGAGAAAAGGACTAGATGGCTCACAGGTTACAGTCCAGCCACAAAGGAAGCCAAGGCTTCCCTTGATCCACTTTAGCGGAATTTGAATTTTATCTGTATTGTTATAGTTCAGAAAATCCCTGAATTTACAATCAGTTTTAAGACTAAAATTACGTTATTTCATTTGCTAGAAACGTTATTGTGGTCATTGTTTAAAATAATTACTTATATTTTAGTCTTTTTCATAAATAGTCCCAGCTGATTGTATTTATTTAAAATCTAAGATTATATTTTGTCAAATTTATTGAAATTCTTCCATTCCCTTACATTTTAAAATAAAAGCAATTTATTGCTTTTACAGCACACTTTATCTTTTGGAACCACAGGTTTCTACATAGTAAATCATGTTTTCAAGTACTAGACAGGAACTAGCTTAGTTGTCCTGGGTAGCTGCTCTCTGATCTCACCTCTGGTTTTAAAGTTCTAGGTAAATCAATTGAGTTTATTGTTTGGTAAGTTTTAAGGTGGTTCTTGGCATTACAGATAATGTTTTTAGTAGAATATTCCATCAGAATCACCAAAAATTTAACTACATTGAAAACCTGTTTTAAAGTAAATCTTGAGCCAGGTGGTGGTGACAACACATGCCTTTAATCCCAGCACTCGGGAGGCAGAGGCAGATGAATCTCTGTGAGTTCAAGGACAGCCAAGAGCTAGTTTTAGGACAGGCTCCAAAGCTACAGGGAAACCCTATCTTAAAAAACCAAAAGCAAATCTTGAGTGTACTGAGATCTATGTAACTGCGAAGATTGGACAAACATACCTGAAATTAATGATATTTTATTAATCCTGTGTAGTTGAAGAAGTACATTTTTTAGGGTCAGAATTAGTTTGTGAGATCAGATATTCTGGTGTGTGTGTCTGAGTATCAGAATAGCTGCTGGCGCTCATGGTGTGGCAGGTGTGCAGTACAGGGTTTCAGCTCACACTGTGCTTCACTAATCTCTTTGAACAGGGAGAAATGTGTTCGCACCACCACCACCACCAAGGGGCTTTCCACCTTACCTTCCCCCAAGAGCTGGGTTCTTTCCCCCACCCCCACATCCTGAAAGTAGGAGTGAGCTCCCGCCAGACTTGATTCCACCTTCAAAGGAACCTGCAGCTAAACCTCCAGAAACGCCGGAGATCTGATGGTGATATTGGTCTAAACAGTCATTTTCTTCTCATTTTCAGTTTAAGTAACGGCTGTTACTTATATGATTATATTTTTGCTCAACTTGGAGCTTAATGGAATTATAATTCTCAGGATAGTATTTTGTAAATAAAGATGATTTAAATATGAATCTTATGAGTAAATTATTTCCATTTTATTTTATTCTGGATAGTATATTTTACTTTGATTACCTCATCCATAATTATGGTAGTTTTATATATGTAATCTTATAGTTGGGGATATCTTAAAACTTAAAAGACTGTGTCTTTATACCAGGAATGTGTTCACCATGGTTGTAGACAAATGTAAAAGTAACTTTATGTTTAATCAAATAAATTTTTAATTGATTTAAATTCTTGTTTGGCATTGATAATAGTAAAATCAGCCAGTTTCACATAAACATGGTTCCATAAATTAATCTTTTTACCTGTACCAATAATTCAGTGGTTCAAAAGTAAAGCATTTGAGGCTGGAGAGATGGTGGCTCAATGGTTAAGAATATTGGCAGGGCTGGAGAAGTGGCTTAAGGGTTAAAAATACTGGGTGCTCTTGCACAGGCCCCAGGTTTGAGTCCAACCTCACAACTGTCTATAATTCTAGCTCCAGGGGATCCAGTGCTCTCTCCCAGC
The DNA here is from genome assembly GCF_014885135.2 of Alexandromys fortis. Taxonomy (NCBI): domain Eukaryota; kingdom Metazoa; phylum Chordata; class Mammalia; order Rodentia; family Cricetidae; genus Alexandromys; species Alexandromys fortis. The sequence continues at coordinate 3,510,548 of NW_026067913.1, read as the reverse complement.
CTCCACGGATCACATGTACATAAATAAAAATAACTAAAAAATATAACAGGATCCATCTTTCCAGAAAAAAAAATACTGGCTGCTCTTCCAGAGGATTTGGGTTTGGTTCTCAGCATCCTGGCTTCCAAAAATGCATCAGGCATGCATGTAGTGCACATACATAAATGTAGACAAAACATCCACACATATAAAGTTATATAAAATAAAGGTAAATGATTTTGTGATCTTTCTGATTTGATTATCTTACAGAATATGTACCCTACTTCTTGCAGTTAGATATGACTGGCCCAAAATAAACTAATAAACTTTAAAAATTTAAATATGGATTACATTTTAAAGAAAGCCAGGATATTGTCTATGAATTTCAGAATTTTTTAAACTTGGTTCACCAGCTAGTTTTCTTTTAGCAGTTTAAAAACAATTTGTGTGTGTGTGTGCACTCGTGCATGAGAGAGAGAGAGAGACAGAGAGAAATTCTTAGCACGCAGAGGCAGAAAAAGACATTCTGTAAACTCAAGGCCAGCATGTTGTTGAGTACACAGCAAGTACCAGGGCTAGATACAGAAACCCTGCCTTTAAGAAACAAAATAAATAAATGTTAAAATAGGAGAAAGAGAAATTATATAAGAAACGAGACATCTGGTTGCCTTAACAGTCACCCCAAAGTTAATGTTGGGGCAACCAGCTTCCGGCCTAGAGGCCTAAAATATCCAATAGACTTTTCTGTGAAGCAGGAATTTTGACAGATTGTCCTACCTTGTCTTGTCAAAATTTGGCAAACTTTTGTGTCCTGTTTGATCAATTTTGACAGCAAGCATACTGTCAGCAATTGGGGCAAAGGCAGTTTCTTTGTCCAGTGACTAACCTTGCCACAAATGAAAGCAAACTCCATATGGAGGTTCTTCGATGCCCATCATCCTTTTATGAAGTAGATTAGTGTTGCTAGGAGCAGATGTGTCCCATTGTCATAAAAGCTTTAGGTTATTAAAATATTTTAAATGTCATATTCTGTAGGTCTTTGAAGTATTTGAAGACCATCTCTATTTAAAGGATATCTTTGTATGACCCTGAGAACACAGCTAAAATGACTAGGTTCGGTTCTTGTAGTTGACTATTAACTTGTATTTATTATCCAAAAATAGTTTTTAAGTAATAAAATTTACATTTTTAAATGAGCTGCATTGGTACAATATCTTAAACAAGAATAGAAGCATATATACAACAAAAGTAATCTTATTTGTATCAATATACAAATACCTATACCAATATAAAATACGTGAGACTCTAGTGATTGTTCCAAAGTAGACTCGTTGGTTGTGGTGCATGCCAGTAGGATTTGCTAAGGATGCAGGGGCAGGAGGATCACAAGTTCGAGGCCAGCATGGGCTACAATTTTTTTTTTTTTTTTTTTTTTGCCGGGCAGTGGTGGCACACGCCTTTAATCCCAGCGCTTAGGAGGCAGAGGCAGGTGGATCTCTGAGTTTGAGGCTAGCCTGGTCTACAAGAGCTAGTTCCAGGACAGGCTCCAAAGCCACAGAGAAACCCTGTCTCAAAAAAAAAAAAAAAAAAAAAAAAAACCCAAAACAAAAGTAGACTCAACAATCTACTTTTTTATCTCATCATTTCAATATTATATTCCCCCCTTTTCCCTTTAGAAAGAGATACTTAAAATTTAACCTCTTTTGTTTAGTTTTCTCCATGACCATGACCAATAATAACAACCTGTAACCAAGCCTCCTAAGTGATGACAAGTCAAACATCTATAACCCACTGATTAACCAAAAACTACCTATTGCACCTCTTGGGAATGTGGGTATCATGTTCTCTAGACTGCTTCCTGTTGTCTGGAGGTGATGACATTTTTGGGTAACCCTGAGAAAATTGGCATAATGGTCAAGTTCTGGAAAAAACTAGCCATAACATTTGTTGTCCAGTCTCTGTACAATGGAAAAGTACAAGGCTTATCTGTAGTCCTGGCTGGAACAGTCTGTGAGGCTGGACCATCTCATCCAGCAGCCTTGAAGCTGTTTTGGATGCAGAAGGGCTCATCACCTGGGCCACCCATTTCCATCGGTGTCTCTTCCCTGCTCTGAACACACGTAAACCTTCAAAGGTAACATACATATCTGCGTTAACACGAGTATAAACTATGTGTTCTAACAAGCTGGGCAAAGATGATTTTTTTTTTTATGTTTGAGCAGGTAAAATATACATCACTCATGTTGTAGTTTTCCAGGTTGATTTCTTTATGCCTGTAGCCAGGATTTTCAGGAGGTCTCCCCTGATCAAACCTGATCTCTATCAACCTTGAAGGAAACAGAAGCATAACTTTCCCCAAAGTAATAAATTTTCTGACTTGCATTCTTAAAATATCTAGGCTGGTTTAGTTCAGCAAGTCCAGTGTCTCTCCGTAGCTGTTGCTCTCTGTTTGCTAGCATTCAAAAATTCAAAATTAACACAATACCGGTGATACATGATCTAGGCTTCCCATCTTTGTGTGTTTTTTTTTTTTCTTTTATATTATTGTCTCTTTACAGACTTTATCTTATTTGTAAACCATTTTTTCTATGACTGCCTATACCCATTTTCTACACACTTTAAACATATTGTAACCTGTTTAGAGTTTTTTTTTTTTCCATCTGAACCTGATTTACTATGTATCTGTAACCTTTTCTGCCCACATGAGCAAAATCTTAAACTGCCGAGCATCTTAATCATGGTGCTCTGGCGGCTCAGTCCCGCAGCAGCAGTGGCCGAGAGACTGTACCATGGCCCACATGAGACTGTGGGACTAGAAAGCCAAGTTTGGCTCAGCTTTTGTGTGTTTGCAACCATTTTTAAAGCGTTCTCCTGTTCTATGGGAAATACATGCCCCTATTGTTGGACTCCATTTGCAGCGAGTCTCTCTCGGTCCCACCTGCCACCTCCCGAATAACCACACAGAGGATTATTAAGCAGGAAAGCTCGGCTGAGAGCTTAGGCTTCTTTTTTCCAAGTGACACATCGTCACAGTGTACAGAAAGATTAGTCCACAACAGTGTAGGAGCCTGAGTCTCCACCTGAGCTCCCCACTCTGCTCTCCTCTGCAATTCTGCTCAAGCATAATGTACATTAAAAAAAATTGTAACTTTCCTAAAGCAGCTGCTGGTGGCTCATGCCTGCTGCCAGTGGTGTCTCAGACAGTAGCAGAACTAGAGTGGAGGTTACAGTCTGTAGCCATTTGTAGCATCACTCTTTTGAAGTACTTACAATGAAACAATCCACTTAAAACTGAAATTCATATAGTAAGCAATTTTAGCTTATCTACCAAAGCAAGCAAGCAAGCTGTTAAATGTCTTAATTTTAATTGCATATATTTCCAAATGGATATTGAAAAAAAAAAGGCTTAAAACATCAGCCATTTGCTGGGTGTTTCTTGGTAGTGTTGGCAGTACTGAATTTTTGAAGAGATTGACAACTGACAAGATTATATTTGAAAGTTCTATTCAAGAGGCAGGGAATCGCTCAGTGGGTTAAGCAAAGGTACCAGCAAGTCTTACAGTCTGGATTTTCTCCCTGGGACTCGCCCCGGCAAATTGTCTTCTAACCTGCACACATTCACTGTGGCAGGCAAATGCGCGGGTGTATTCACACACAGTAAATGCAGAAAAAGTTCTCTATAAAAATTTTGCTAGTTGAGCAGTGGCCATGCACACCTTTTATCCCAGTACTCAGGAGGTAGAGACAGAAGGATCTCTCTTTATGTTTGTTTGTTTGTTTTTTTTTTCCGAGACAGGGTTTCTGCCCAGCCAGAAGGATCTCTTTGAGTTCAAGGCCAGCCTGGATTGACCAAGCAAGTTCCAGAACAGCCAGAGCTACACAGAGAAAAAAACAATGTCTTGAAAAAAAAAAGTTTATTTAGTAATTATAAAGAAAATACAGATGTTTCAGGCTAGTGAGTGGTGCGGGGATCCTAATTCTTTCCAATGTGTATCGATATGCTGTATGCTATTTTCTGTGAGAATGTGAAAAAGGCCAGAAAGCAATTCCAGTGTTGTGTGGCCCCGAATATCATTCATATCTGTTTGCGTGCTACTCCAGGTACGCAGTTGTTACTGGTGTCATAAAGAACCCTGTGATTCTTGTCATAAGCCCAAGCAAAGCTATTTCTGCATTGTGTGTGTGTGTGTTCAGTCATAAGCACTGTCCTTCCAGCCCCACCCTACAGACTCCCTAAATTCTTTAGTTTCAGGACAGTGGGAGATATAGAAAAATGATTTTATTTTATTCTTGTCTTTTTAGCAGTGCTAGTGTCTTTGTTAGGGTTTTTATTGCTGTGAAGAGACGATGACCACAACTCTTATAAAGAAAACTTTGAATTGGGGTGGCTTGCTTAAAGTTTCAGAGGTTCAGCCCACTGTCATGATGAGCACAGCAGCGTGCAGGCAGATGTGGTGCTGGAGCTAAGGGTGTTACATCTTGCAGGCAACAGGAAGTTGATTGAGGGAAGTTTGAGCAAAGAAGACCTCAAAGCCCACTTCCACAGTGACACTCCCTCCAACAAGCCTACACCTCCTCATTGTGCAACTCCCTTTGGGGGTCATTTTCTTACAAACCACCACAGCTGGGGATAGATCCCAGGGTCTTTGCACACGCAAGGGAAACACCTTATAATTAGGTATATTTTTAGTCCTGCAAAACAAGTAAAGTATTTTCACTGTGTTGAAAATATTCACTATTTTTTTTTTTTTAACAATTATCTCATTGGTCTGCAAGCTGTTTTTTTTTTTTTTTCTACAACCCCCCACCCCCGAGACAGGGCTTCTCTGTGAAGTCCTGGCTGTCTTAGATCTCACTCTGTAGACCAGCTGGCCTCGAGCTCAAGAGATCTGCTTCCTGGGATTAAGGGGGCCTGCCATTTGGCTCCAAGTCCTGTTCTTATCAAGAGATAAGGAAACTGGCAAAGGAGCTTGTGTTGAAGCAGGCAGAACCAGAGCCCGGAAGCTGAGCCCTTCAGTACAGTACTTCACCCTTCATCTGGATGCTCATCCTCTTTACTAAGTCTTCTCCTTTGCAAACAAACACATGGGTGCATTTATGTACACACACATGCTGAGCCACTCAAAGGCATCCTTTTGTCTAAGAAATAATCAAAAAGTTCAAAGTGACACTGTATAGAGCTTTCACGGTTAAATACTTGCTAAAATATCTCTGCATCTAATAAAGAATTAAAAAAATAAGTAGCACCTTTAAATTTGCTGTATCAATAATGTATACTAAACACACACTACATTGGGATTTTGTTAACCAGTCTAGTGGCCTTTTTTGAGCTAGGGCCTCACACAGCCAAAGCTGGCTTCAAACTCACCTTGCACTAGCAGATGACTGTAGAGGTTTGAATAAATGACCTCACTGGCTTGTATGAATATTTGGTCTCCAGTTGATGGGACTGTGGGTGGGTGTGGTGGTTTGAATGAGAACGGTCCCCATAGCTCATACATTTGAATGCTTGTCACCAGTTGGTAGACTGTCTGGAAAGATTACTAGGTGTGGCCTTGTTGGAGGTGATTTGCTGCTGGGGATGGACTTTGAGGTTTCAAAAGCCCATGCCAGGCCAAGAGTACTCCCATCCCCTGGCCCCAGGCTGTTGCCTAAGGATCAGGATGTAAAACTCAGCTACTTCTTCAGCACCATGCCTGCCTGCTGTGCCCTTCTCCTCTCATAATGGTGGACTAAGCCACCGAGACGATAAGCAAGCCCCCAATTAAATGCTTCCCTGTTGACGGCGTCTCTTCCCAGCAATAGAACAATCAGATAAGGAAAGACCTGTGCTTGCTCGCTCTTTCTGCCGCCTCCTTGTGAGTTCTCAGATGTTCCTGTAGCCATGCTTTTCCTCCTTCATCTTGGACTTCAGCCCCCTGAAACTGTAAGCCCAATTAAACACTTTCCTCTGTAACAGTCCTGTTCACGGTGTTTGTCCCCCAACAGGAAAGTAACTAAGACAATGACCTTGAACTTCTGAACCTCCTGTCTCCAACTCTCAAGAGCTGGCAGGGATTACAGAAGTGTGCTGGCATGCTTGGCTTAGTGTCTTGTTTTTAAGCTTGCCTTTTCTCACAGTGACAATTTAGACTCTCTATACCATGCAGTCTAAGATTTTTTATTTAAACATTAACACTTTGTGTTTCATATTCAATGAAATACATCACAATGGTCACTTTTTAATGCTTTATTCATTGATTAAAAGAATATACATTTAACATAAACCACACAACATCAGTCATCAGGTCAGACATTCAGCTGGTTTCCTTACAGTTTCTGTCAGGAGTTATTTTATCAGATCACATATACAAGATAAAATCTCACCACATCTGGCATTTACACACACTGTGCCAGTGGATTCACACTACTGATGTACATATAAAATCCGCATGGTATGTGCTCACTGGAGACAAAACAGTGCACACCTGTCAAAAGGTCATTTAATATAAGATGGTAAAACCATTTGTAAAACATATAAACTTTTTCCATAAATAGAATCATATCTGGACATCTGTTGCATAAATTGTGTTTCCAAAGCTTACAATAGAGCAGCCAGGTCTCAGCACTGCTGGGCACCCACATTGGCTACTTACTTTATTATTGCAGACTGTCCTTAACGTTAAATGCACAACATTCGTACCACTTAAAACTTGGGTCAGGTGGAAGTCTCACAGAGACCACGTCTGTACCGCGGTTGCCCTGAAACAGTGAAATTGGCTTTTAAAGCCGCTCAGATATAACAAGGTTTTAAAACATACTTCATGGAATGTTCTTCATGTATCGTAGCAGCTCATACCTGGGATGGAACAAGCTTTTGGTTTTTCCTTTCTTTCCTTTACATTCACTATTCACAGTGAAACAGGTGCATTTTTTTTCTTTTTTTTTCTTTTTTTTTTCAGAGTTCTGAGGTTGCTGACTGAGCCACAGCACAGCTGTGTACCACAGGTCGAAATTCGACCTTAAATATTACAATCTAGCAGTATCTGGCTGGCCAAAGCCAGCCAGCCCCTGCCAGCATGTGGGCACTTCTTCATGTAAATCTATTCTTTGGCAGCTGACACGCGCGCTGACAGAGAGAATCCAGTGACTTGTTAGGGATTTCACGACTAATGTTGGTTTGCAAGCCTGTGCGCCTACAGTTCTGTGCTTTGACTTAGCCTCAGAGGTTTCCCTGGAATATGGTTCCTTTCTTCCTCTACTGTTTTGATATCTGGGCTAAAGAAGCTAACTTGAATGTAACAGATGAAAAAAAATTGTCGGATATAGTTTAAAAAATCCAGCAATTTGAGTGCTCATGTTTATGTAAATGCATTTAAAAAGGGATTAAGCAATGTCTAACTTATACTATATGAAATTCAGAATGGTAATTGGCAATATCAATTATTATGTAGGTAATGAAAGTTAAACTCAGCTTTGTTAAAGGTAACTCATTTGGGATACTATTTTTCCCTTCTATTTCAAACCAAAATCAATGAGATGCTATCAGAATACATAGATGCAGTGCATTGCATACAAATCCACCAGCCTATGGATATTCATATGTATATATATATTCGTATAAAAATATTTGGCTCCTGAGCTCTGGATTCTGACAAACAAAGAATAAAAATGTCAAAAAGGCAGAGTAACTCAGTGAAAAACAAAGTTAGCCAGCAACCTCAGATAATCATTGGCTGTATGTCCTTAAGGTTTGGTAACAATCTCATTAACCGTGAAAGCCCTATACAGTGTCACTTTGAACTTCTAAAACCAATACCCGACTACGTTCTCTGATCAAGAAGTAAAATATACATATATAATTCTATAAAGCTAATACTGATTAAACACAGCACAAAAGGATTAGTTTATACTACTGGAAAAAAACATAATGGGACCCTACTTGCATATGTAGCCACAGGAATTATACATTTTAAAAAAGCTAAATGTCTTCGCTGAAGCTTTGCATCTCTCTGTAAAAATGACGATTTGGTTCAGTGAAGACACTGAGTGATTCAATGTCCAAGACTGCGTGCCAAGGTTGACCAAGGCCCAGGGATACCTGCTCAATAAGGTTATGTACTGGATCCACATCCTGGTCGGCTAGTTCACCTTGGTCAAAATCAATGCTTTCTTCGGTGACTTCAAGCACTTTTAGATCAGAGCCACGAAGACGAGCAATGGCAATGAGGTTGTGTGCCCACACGGTGTAACCTTAAAGATAAGCAAAAGGTAACTCTGTCATTCTCTTCTGTTTTATGCTGTCTCTGATAAGATATCTGTTCCTCAGTAAGTGCTTCTTGAGAAGCTTCACACTGGTATTTCACCATGCTGGTCCTTTCCCCTTAAAACAAACTGAGAACAGAGAAACATGACTACCTAAGAGTTTCATACCATCTTTAAGAACACTAGCTGGTAAGCAGTGCATCATCTTATTCTGGTATTTATTCAGCAAAACAAAAAACATTTAAAGTATATAAATAATTTTTTTGTTTTTTTTTCAAGTCTTTTTCTTTTTTTTAAATTTATTTATTTATTAAAGATTTCTGTCTCTTCCCCGCCACTGCCTCCCATTTCCCTCCCCCTCCCCCAGTCAAGTCCCCCTCCCTCGTCAGCCCAAAGAGCAATCAGGGTTCCCTGCCCTGTGGGAAGTCCAAGGACCACCCACCTCCATCCAGGTCTAGTAAGGTGAGCATCCAAACTGCCTGAGCTCCCACAAAGCCAATAGGTGCAGTAGGATCAAAACCCATTGCCATTGTTCTTGAGTTCTCAGTAGTCCTCACTGTCCACTATGTTCAGCGAGTCTGGTTTTAACCCATGCTTTTTCAGACCCAGGCCAGCTGGCCTTGGTGAGTTCCCGATAGAACATCCCCATTGTCTCAGTGTGTGGGTGCACCCCTCGCGGTCCTGAGTTCCTTGCTTGTGCTCTCTCTCCTTCTGCTCCTGATTTGAACCTTGAGATTTCTGTCTGGTGCTCCATATAAATATATTCTTAACTTTGGATAATGATTTATCATAGGGAGCACATTTTATTTTTTATATAAGTCCCTATTAACAATATATAGAGGGGCTGGAGAGATGGCTCAGCGGTTAAGAGCATTGCCTGCTCTTCTAAAGGTCCTGAGTTCAATTCCCAGCAACCACATGTTGGTCCACAACCATCTGTATTGAGGTCTGGTGCCCTCTTCTGGCTAACTGCATACAAAATAAATAAATAAATAAATATTAAAAAAACCCAATATATAGAGTCACACAGTGGTGTTTCATGCCTTTAATCTCAGCACTTGGGAGGCAGAGACAGGCAATCTCAATTCAAGGCCAGCCTGGTCTACAGAACGAGTTCCAAGACAGCCAGAGATACACAGAGAAACCTTGTCTTGAAAAACCACAACAAACAAAAAACGAAAACAAAAAAAACCTAATATATAATAAACTAGAATTTTTCATTGTAAAAATCATTTCCTATGGTATCTCAAGAGTCCAAAGTCAAGACACTTGAAACTTTGAAAATAACTTCATTATCAGAAATCATAAAAATCATAGGAGTATGTACCAACTTTAGAACAGAGGCCACCTCTGGGAAGGTAAGGGGACAGATGACAGGTAAGCTTTACCTCTATCTACTGTCTTGAAAGAAGAAAAAGCTTTAAAAGGGCGGTTTAAGTAAACTTTTATTTTATTTATTTATTTTTTTTGATTTTCGAGACAGGGTTTCTCCATAGTTTTTTGGTTCCTGTCCTGGAACTAGCTCTTGTAGACCAGGCTGGCCTTGAACTCCCAGAGATCCGCCTGCCTCTGCCTCCTGAGTGCTGGGATTAAAGGCGGGCGCCACCACCGCCTGGCTTAAGTAAACTTTTAAATAACCTTTTCCCCTTGCTGATTCCTGTTTTATTTTATAGTGTGTACTGCATGTACATGTGTGTATGTGTATGCACGTGTGTGCCTGACTGTGGAGGTCTCAAGATGACACTGGCTGTCTTTCCTGGTTGCTCTCTGCTTTGTTGTGGCAGGATCTTGAAATTGAAGCAGAGCTCGACTGGCCAGTGTGGCTAGCCAGCTTGACGCAGGGACTGTCTGTCTGAGTAGAGGACTAGAGATGGCCACCACGCTGCCTGGCAGTTGTGTGAGCTCAGGATCGGACTCTGGCCCCACACTCGCACAGTCAGCACTTAATCAGTCAACCACATCCCCTCAGCAACGCCTCTTGACTTTAATATGGATCTGCTTCTGGCTACTACCTGTAACTGTATGACCCAATCATCAAGTAAAACCTGAAAATCACAACTTTAGGCTAAGAAAAAAAGTTTCAAAAACAATGAAAGAGTTAGTAGAGTGAGCTTAAGACATTCTTTGCAGGGTTGGAGAGATGGCTTAAAAGGTTGAGCACTGGTTGCTCTTCCAGAGGTTGAGTCCAATTCCCAGCAACCATATGGTGGTTCACAACCATCTGTAATGAGATATGGTGCCCTCTTCTGGCCAGAACACTGTATACATAATAAATAAAAACTTGGGATCAACCTACCCTTGGACCCAGCAATACCACTCTTGGGAATATACCCAAGAGAGGCCTTATCACACAACAAAAGTATATGCTCTACTATGTTTACAGCAGCATTGTTTGTAATAGCCAGAACCTGGAAACAACCTAGATGCCCTTCAATTGAAGAATGGATGAAGAAAGTATGGAATATATACATATTAGAGTACTACTCAGCAGTAAAAAACAAGGACTTCTTGAAGTTTGCAGGCAAATGGATGGAAATAGAAAACACCATCCTGAGTGAGGTAAGCCAGACCCAAAAAGAGGAACATGGGATGTTCTCACTCATATTTGGTTTCTAGCCATAAATAAAGGACATTGAACCTATAATTCGGGTTCTTAGAGAAGCTAAATAAGAAGGAGAACCCAAAGAAAATCATATAGGCATCCTCCTGAATATTAAACTTCATCAGGCGATGAAAGGAGACAGAGACAGAGACCCACATTGGAGCACCGGACTGAAATCTCAAGGTCCAAATCAGGAGCAGAAGGAGAGAGAGCACAAGCAAGGAACTCAGGACCGCGAGGGGTGCACCCATACACTGAGACAATGGGGATGTTCTATCAGGAACTCACCAAGGCCAGCTGGCCTGGGTCTGAAAAAGCCTGGGTCAAAACTGGTCTCGCTGAACATAGTGGACAAGGAGGACTACTGAGACCTCAAGAACAATGGCAATGGGTTTTTGATCCTACTGCACCTATTGGTTTCGTGGGAGCCTAGGCAGTTTCGTGGATGCTCACCTTACTAGACCTGGATGGAGGTGGGTGGTCCTTGGACTTCCCACAGGGCAGAGAACCCTGATTGCTTTTTGGGCTGACGAGGGAGGGGGACTTGATTGGGGGAGGGGGAGGGAAAGGGGAGGCGGCGGTGGGGAAGAGACAGAAATCTTTAATAAATAAATTAATTAATTAAAAAAAATCTAAAAAAAACAAAACCAAAACGGGTTCAGCATAATAGCCTGGTTTACAAGAGCTAGTTCCAGGACAACTAGGATTGTTACATGGAGAAACCCTGTCTCAACAAACAAACAAACAAACAAACAAGCAAAAGACCAAAAAGACATTCTTTGCTTGCTTTAATATTTATTGTATTTTTTTGTTTTGTTTGGAGACAGGGTTTTTCTGTGTAGAGTCCCTGGCTATCCTAGAATTAGTTTTGTAGACCAGGCTGGCCTTGAATTCAGAGATCCGCGATTAAAGGTGTGTGCCACCATGTCCTGCTTATTAGTTTTTAAACAAGGTCTCAGTCTGTAGCTCAGGCTGGCCTAGAAAGCACTCACTTCTGTTGCCTAGACTGTCCTCTCATACTCATGACAATCCTTCTAACTCAGTCTCTCAAGAGCTGAGATTATGGATTTGTGACTGTCTTTGAAGTAAAATGTTCTCTTAGTTTATATGAATAGCAGCTCCATTCATACTAAGACGAATGGCTAAGAAATAAACATGTACCTAATAGATTATTTAAAAAATATAATACATCAGTCTAGAATCTAAAAGATGAGGCTATAAATATCAAAGCCACGCTTTACCTCTTTCTGTCCTAAACATTTCAGATCTTCTGACTGGAGTGAATATATCCACTGCAGGTAGTTACACATCTGTTTTCTCAGCTAATTACTATCAAATGCCCCACGGCAGGAACAAGCAATAGAAGGGCGCTGAGACAGAACTTGATAACAACTCCTGATACATTTACCAGCATAAAATAGTTTAGGTATGATGTCAGTATCAAGTCATAGTGAACAAAACCACATACCATGAATTGCCAAAAGAGTGAGCTTTGTGCACCTCCATGCTAATAAAACCAACGGATCTTCATTTCGGTTGTCACTAAGATCTGGAAAACCAGACGCGTCAATTACATCATTCATCAATATAAAATGGGTGAGGAACTTGTCGTACTGCCTGGATATAAGATCAACAATAGCCCCTGAGACACAAGTGACATAGCTGTCAAAGTGAACCCTTTCAAGTGGTATACTGGGTTTCAGAATCTTTAGCATGTCTTCACCCTTGACATCAAAAGCCATTAGATAAACCCGAAGGCTGGAGCTCTTCCGTGATAGGGCTTTCCAGTGCTCATCATTTGGCATGTTATCTAATGACTTGTGCATCACTGAAACATTGTGGACCAGGAGAGACAGTCGCTGCAAAGGCACATGGTTGCTATCGGTTAAGACTCTTGCCATCTCAGCTGTGAAGTCACAGAAATCCAGGGCAAGTGAACGCAGATTTACAAACCGCTCTAGTTCAACCGCAGTGATGAGAGTGCTGTTGCCAGGAACATTGTTGTCCAGTAAACTCAGGTGCTCCATGCTGCTGGCAACTGAGTTAGACAGAGACGACAGTGACGTTGGGGTGATTATTTCCAGCATAAACCCACAGGACAGCCATTTTAGTTGCCTACTATTGCTCAGTATTTCTTCAAACAGCTGCTGAATTCTACAAGAAAAACATGCCACAATGATGTCACTAGCACTCAGCACTGATCTTTTAATAATGACTTTAAAACATGGGCAATACACTGGGCGGTGGTGGCACACGCCTTTAATCTCAGCACTTGGGAGGCAGAGTCAGGTGGATCTCTGTGAGTTCGAAGCCAGCCTGGTCTAAGAGAGCTAGTTCCAAGACAGGTTCCAAAGCTACAGAGAAACCCTGTCTCGAAAAACATAGCATTTAATGTTGAGATACATTTCCTTCTCATTAATTGATTTCTAAGCAACCCACAAGTGAAATTAAACTCACATTACAATATAACAAATAAGATACTTAAACATGTAGAAATGTTTTTCATCTGAGGATAATAGCATTTTTTAAATTAACATTATGAAAGAAAAGACTGATGACATATGACTTACTTTATAAAAAAAATAACACCTTTAAATAGCAGTAAGGGCTGTAAGAGAACTTCCTTCTGCAGAGAATCCAGGTTCATCTCCCAGCACTCACATAGCAGCACACAACCATTTCTAACTAGCTCCAGGGATCTGACTCCCTCTTCTGACTTTGCAGGAACTAGACACTCAGGTGGTGCATGCAAAACACTTAAACATAAAATAAAATATACAATAATGTGATTTATCCTAACAGGCTTATGTTATTGTGTCACATAACCACCACTAAAGCTCACTGTTTAAGATGTTTCTAGGACATGTATTCTATCCCAATACTGTGTGCGTGTGTCTGTCTGAGGCAGGCTTTCTCCATCAAACCAGAGGTTGCTGACAGGGCTAGTCTCTGTTAGCCAGCTTGCTGGGGGATTTCTGGTTAGAATTATAGGTAGTCCACCATACGTATGCAGCATTCACATGGGATCTTTGGGGGATCTGAAATCTTCACACATGTAGGTTACCTACACACACACACCTGTCTATATCTATATATTTTATAGGAAACAAATATCATTGTTCTTGATTGTCTGTGATTTTTTTCAGTCAAAAGCTAGACTCATTATTAACATATGCCTCTGTAAAGCTTACTGTGTGACTTACTGCTTAATCTTCTTGCCGTCAGGGTCTACCCGGCTGAGGTATGTGCTGGATAAACTTCCTTGCTGCTGTACGACACTTATGTCTCCAAACAGACTGAACTTCTGGAGATTCCTATAGGAGAAAATGGTTAAAATGATTTTCTAAATGCTTAATACACACATACTAAAATATGTAGAAAGGATATTCTAGAAGAATTTCCACCTTTTAACTCACTTAGAAGCAAATCACCTTCAGCCTGCTGTGCATATTCAGAGTGACAATATGGAAAAACAGCAACATGGTAAGGGAGGAGGACCAGGTATAAAGCTTTTACTCAAGCTTTAACGACTGGAGACAACACTGTGACCAAAGCCAAATGCTGAGCTCACAGGTCTTAGATACAAGTAATGACGCTACACTGGGAACAGCAGCACTTTAAGTTATAAGAGATGTCAATCACAAGAGATTCTCAAGTGAGACAGGGGTAGTGGGGCACACACACCTTTGATTCCAGCACTGGGGAAGCAGAGGGAGGTGAATTTCTAAGAACTGGAGGCCAGCCTGGTCTACAAGAGCTAATTCCAGGACAGACTCCAAAGCTACAGAGAAACCCTGTCTCAGGAAAACCAAACCAAACCAAACCAAAGTAAAACTCTTTAGATAATTTCAGCTAAAATACTTTTCTAACAGCAAAGCCCTAAATAAAATACAAGAAAACAAACAAATAGTTAGATACACACTCATAAATGGTAGTGTCACGTTTCAAACCTGGGATGAAAGGCTGAAGTGTCTATTGAGCATATCCAAGTGGACCTGGCTGCCAGGCTCTCCCAGTACCCTCAGTCCCTACATGCTACAGGGTGTGACTGGCATACCCCACCCTCTACCCTGAACTCTCCAGTCCATGGTCTAGGCTGCCCTTTCCTTTATAATCCAGACATTTTGGTTACCCAACCTTTTTGTACCTTTGGCCTCCTGGCTACTGCACCTGGTTCTCCTTCCCTTCTCCCCACATGGTCCAGCTCAGTGTGGCTAGGTCCACTCTGGACTCTCCCAGATGTCCCTGTCCATCTCCTCCACCATACCTAGGAACAGTCATGTCTTTTCCTTTCCTTTCTATTTCTTTTTTCATTCAGGTATTAAGTAGTAACCAACCGTAGATTTCATTAATAACATAAAACTTAGGATAACTTTAATCAGAACTGTTTAATCCACACAAGTGATGAAAATTAATGTAAAACACTGTCAAGGAAAAATGTCAGAAGGATTACTAAAGGAAATAATCTAACGTTTGTCCTTCACAAAATTTTAAAACAATCTTTCTAGTAACTCAAGACAGCTTCTCTAGATGACCATAAAAAAGACCATGACATTGTTTTCACATTGACACAGAAAGCTGCTCTTGCCAGGCATGGCACACCCTTTATTTCCAGCACTCAGAAAGCAGAGATAGACAGATCTCTGTAAGTTCAAGACCAGCCTGTTCTATACAGTGAGTTCTAGAATAGCCAGGGCTGTACACAAGAGACCCTGTCTGAAGACAAAACAAAAACTCCTAAAAAAGAAAAACTATGCCTCCCAACCAAAACAGAAAGCAAAGGCAAAACAAAAGCCCAAACCAAACAACAAAAAGAAAGTTATTCTGTATTGTTACATATCTAATTAAAAAAAAGGTTAATTTCTCAGAGGAAAGAAAAATAATGCTTCTAAAAGAAAAAAAAAGTCTAGAGGATGAGACTCTATAAAGTAAAAAATTGCATCATTTTCAATTTCTACTAGTATTTTGACGAATCACACGATCTCAGTGTTTTCCCTTCAGACCAACTTCCACTGGTGACTATCACATGCCCCCAAATGTGCAGGGCAGTAAAGCACACAGGCAAGAGGAAATGTTTACTTCTACTGCATGTCGTTCAAGAAGAGCTAGACCTTCCTTACCGTAGGTTGCTCAGTAAGTTAAAATCTTTTGTTTTCAAAGATAGTTAAAAATAAAGGGTAAACTACAGATGACAGGAAATATTTTTAAGATATATATTTAATTAAAAGACTGTGATCTCTTGCTGGGCAGTGGTGGCGCACGCCTTTAATCCCAGCACTCGGAGGCAGAGGCAGGTGGATCTCTGGGAGTTCGAGGCCAGCCTGGTCTACAGAGCTAGTTCCAGGACAGGCTCCAAAGCTACAGAGAAACCCTGTCTCGAAAAAACCAAAAAAAAAAAAAAAAAAAAAGACTGTGACCTCAAAAAAATTTTAAGCAGAAGTGAAGGCTAATGCTTGAAATTCCAGCACCTGGAAGGCTGGGAGGCTCAAGAGGAAGGCCCAAGGCCAAACTGCTAAAGGGTGAGTTCCAGGCCAGCCAGAGGTAGATTTAGAGCATAAACTCAGAAAAGAAAAACAAAACACAGTAAAAAAACCAAAGCCAATAAAATACATTTAACAGGTTTGAAGGGGCACCGCAAGCAAGACAGGAGAAAGGAAAATTGCGTCTGAGAAGATGTTCACCTTTATCACTCACCAGGAAAATGAATGGAGCTACGACCACAGAGAGATAACCACGGAGTCACAACACCAAGTGTGGGCGAGGGTAGGGAACAATTAAAACCCACATCTGTTATTTTGTGAGTGCAAAATAATACACTCCAAAAATAGTTCATCAATTTGTTGAAGAGTTAGATACAGGCCAAGAATACCAACTGTAAGACCTTACTCAAGAGATAGAATTTGATACAAAAGTTCACAGCAACTTTATTCATATTAGAAATAAAATTAGAAACAATTTAAATATTACCAAATTGGTGAATAAATATACCATTAACATATCCACACAATGGAACAAATGATAAAAAAGAATGAAATGTTTATATATACTATAATACAGATATAAAGCAAAGTTGTATTTATTGTATTATTGTATACAACACAACTGTATTTATTGTATTATTCCATCTCTATGAAATTCTACAACAATCAAATAGCAGGGTTGGGTCATTGTTTCTTAGGTCTAAGGATGGAGGACAGATTAGAATTTCTTTGATAAAAAATGTTCTACATCTTGAGTTTGGTAGTTTATACAGCAGAATGAATCTATAAACATTTCAACATCTCAAACCATACTCTTAAAAATGTAAGGGACTGAAGAAATGACTCAACCACTAAGTGTGCTTACTACAGCTCTTGCAGGCAACCTGGGTTCAATTCTCAGCACCCATTTGGAACTTTGCAATGGCCTTTATTTTTAGTACTAGAAATCTGACCTTGCAGGCTCTGGAACACATGTTATACAAACATACACTCAGGCACGTACACATACAGATAAAATTAAATAAGTCTTTTTTTGTTTGCTCTGTTTTTGTCTTTTGAGACAGGGTCTCTCTATGTAGCCCTGGTGGTCCTAGAACTCCCTATATAAGATTGGCTGGCCTTGAACTCACAGAAATTTGCCAACTCTTGCTTCCCAAGTCCTGGGTTTAAAGGCCCGTGCTATTGTGCCAAGTAAAATTAAATAAATTTTAAAAGCAAACAAACATTAACAGACTTCAAGGACAGCCAAGACTACACAGAAAGACCATTTATCTCAAAACCCCACTTCAACCACCCTAATCACCAAAACCCAATAAACAACACCCAAATATAGTATTTTATGATTCTCAAATTCTAGCACTATTTTTTTCATCATTTTCTCTCTCTCTCTCTCTCTCTCTCTCTCTCTCTCTCTCTCTCTCTCTCTCTCTCTCTCTCTCTCTCTTTGCCACAAGAAGACTATCTACTGTCCTCCCAGGTAACCCATAACAGAAGGTCTCTGACACTTGGCAATTTAAAACTTTTCTTTTCTTTAAAAGTTGCTTGTGAACCGGAGTGGGTCAAAACCAGCTACCCAGGACAGAGAGCAAATAGCTCCACCAGGAGCAGAGCCAGGTGCAAATCCAGTCCCGGGAGCCAACCCAGTCCCGGGACACTGGCGGAACAGGACTGAGCCAGTGACCAGATCCAGAGTCAGCAATCTCCACCAGAACATGTTCAACTCCAAGCCAGGGACTTCTGCAGGAAGGGATCCAGACCAGGATTTACAGAAACAGCGCAAAGCTGGCAACCTAGGCCAAAGTAGGCCTGAGACAGCAAACTGCAAGTGAGCAGAGCAAGGCACAGGAGCGCTGAGCTATCTCTAGGAATAGGAATAACCAATGGCATAACTAGAACTGTGACACTCACTGACTGTACCATGAGGAACAACCATTTGAGCTTGGGATTCACTGGTACCTAGAAGATTATTCAACAGAATCTCAGACAGCCCCAACCACACCTATTAGAGGAAAAGATGAATAGAATAGGAAAGATCACACGCTACACCACAAAGAGCAACACAAGTAAAACTAAAGACCCTACAACAGCAAGATCTGAACAACCAAATATGGATGAAACAGAAGAAAATGAACTAAAAAATAACTTCAAGAGAATGCTAGAAATTCTTAAAGATGAAATGAGAAATTCCCTTAAAGAAATTGAGGAAAAGTAAAAAAATTGCAAGATATCACCAAATTACTTAAAACCAAGAAAATGAAATCAAACATAAAAGAAACTATTCAGGACTTGAAAACTGAAATAGAAACAACAAAGAAAACACAAGCTGAAGGAATTATAGAAACAGAAATCATGAGAAAGATCAGGAACCACAAACGCAAGCATGAGCAGCAGAGTAAAAGATGGAAGAGAGAATCTCAAGGGCTGAAGATACAATAGAGGAAACAGACTCATCAGTCAAAGAAAACATTAAATCTAACAAAAGCTAAACTCAAAATGTCCATGAAATATGGGACACCATAAAAAGGCCAAATCTTAGAATAATAGGTATAGAAGAAGGCGAAATTGGGAGGACAAAACAAGATATTCCATGGCAAATCTAGCTTTCACCAATACCTAGCCACAAACCCAGCCCTACATAAGGAAGGAAATACTAGAAGGAAAACTCCAACCCAAGGAAGATGGCTACACCAACAAAACCCAGAGAATTGATGATCTCATAACAGCAAATCCCAAATGAGAAAAAAAAAACTGCACAAATTAACATCACCAATGATGAAAACTAAATTAACAGGAGACAGGAATCACTGGTAATTAATACCCCTTAATGTAAATGGACTCAACTCACCTATAAAAAGGCACAGGCTAACAGATTGGATACGAAAACAGAATCCATCCTTCTTCTGCATACAAGAAACACACCTCAACCTTAAAGACAGACATCGTCTCAGAGTAAAGGGTTGAAAAAATATACCAATCAAATGGACCTAAGAAACAAGCAGGTGTAGCTATCCTAATATCTAACAAAATAGACTTCAAGCTAAAATCAGTCAAAAGAGGCAAAGAATGTCATTTCATATTAGTCACAGGAAAAATCCATCAAGAGGAAATTTCAGTACTGAACATCTATATACCAAATACAAGGGCACCTTCATATGTGAAAGAAACACTTCTAAAGTTTAAATCACACATTAAACCCCACACAGTGGGAGACTTCAACACTCCACTCTCACCACTGGACAGGTCAATCAGAAAAAAATGAACAGAGAAATAAGAGACCTAACAGATGTTATGACTCAAATGGACTTAACAAACATCTATAGAGTATTCCATCCAAACAGAAAAAAAATATACCTTCTTCTCAGCACCTCATGGAACCGTCTCAAAAATTGACCACATACTCGGTAACAAAACAAACCTCAACAAATATAAAAAAAATTGGAATAACCCAATGTACCTTATCAGATCACCATGGTTTAAAACTACAAAGTCAACAGCAATACTAATTCCAGAAAACCCACAAACACATGGAAATTAAACAATGCTCACCTGAATCATCAATAGGTTAAGGAAGAAATAAAAAGAGAAATTAAAGACTTCCTAAAATTCAATGAAAATGATCACACAACATACCCAAATTTATGGGACACAATGAAAGCAGTGTTAAGAGGTAAGTTCACAGCACTAAACACTCACATAAAGAAGCTGGAAAAAAAATCCACACTAGTAAATTAATAGAACATTTGAAAACTTTAGAACTAAATTAAGCAAACTCACCTAAGAAAACTGGATGGCAGGAAATAATCAAATTGAGAGCTGAAATTAACAAAATAGAAACAAAGAAAACAATACAAAGAATCAATGAGACAAAGATCTGGTTCTTTGAAAAAAAAAAAATCAGTAAAATAGACAAAGCCTTTACCCAAACTAACCAGAGAGAGAGAATATCCAAATTAATAAAATCAGAAATGAAAAGGGGGACATAACAACACAGGAAATCCAGAGAATCATCAGGTTATAATTTGAAAACCTGTATTCCACAAAATTGGAAAACTTAAAGGAAATGGACAACTTTCTGGATAAATATCATTTACCAAAATTAAATCAAGACCAGATAAGAAAATGAAACAGACCTATAACTGCTGAAGAAATAGAAACAGTCATCAAAAGTCTCCCAACCAAAAAAAGCCCAGGACCAGATGGTTTCAGCTCAGAATTCTACAAGATTTTCAAAAAATTAATACCAATACTCCTCAAATTATTCCACACAGTAGAAACAGAAGGAACATTGCCAATCTCTTTTTATGAGACTACAATTACCCTGATACCCAAACCACAGAAAGACATTACTAAGAAAGAGAATTACAGACCAGTCTCACTCATGAACATTGACTAATGCTAAAATACTAAATAAAATACTGGCAAATCAAATCCAAGAACATATCAGAACCATCAACCACCATGATCAAGTTGGCTTTATCCCACAGATGCAGGGATGGTTCAACATACAAAAATCTGTCAACGTAATCCACTGTACAAACAAGCTGAAAAATAAAAACCACACAATCATCTTATTAGATGCCAAAAAAGCTTTAGACAAAATACAACATTCCTTCATGATAAAGGTCTTGGAGAGAGCAGAGATACAAGGAACATACCTAAACATAATTAAGAAAATATATAGCAAGCCAACAGCCAACATTAAACTAAATGGAAACTCCCAGTGATTCCACTGAAATCAGGAACAAGACAAGGTTGTCCACTCTCTCCATATCTACTCAATATAGTTCTTGAGGTCCTAGCTAGAGCAATAAGACACCAAAAGGAGATCAAGGGGATGCAAATTAGAAAAGAAGTCAGACTCTCACTATTTGCTGATGATATGATAGTTTACATAAATGACCCCAAAAATTCTACCAAGGAACTTCTACAACTCAAACACGTTCAGGATACAAGATTAACTCAAAAAACAAATCAAATCAAATCAAATCAAATCAAAACAAAACAGTAGCCTTCCTGTACACAGACGATAAAAGGGCTGGGGAAGAAATCAGAGAATCAACACCCTTTACAATAGCCACAAATAGCATAAAATATCTCGGAGTAACTCTAACCAAACAAGTGGAAGACTTGTATGACAAGAACTTTAAATCTTTGAAGAAAGAAATTGAAGAAGACACCAGAAAGTGGAAAGATCTCCCATGCTCTTGGGTAGTCAGAATTAATATAGTAAAAATGGCAATCTTACCAAAAGCAGTCTACAGATTCAATGCAATGCCCATCAAAATCCCAGAATAATTCTTCAAAGACCTCGAAAGAATGGTACTCAACTTCATACGGAAAAGCAAAGATCCCAGGATAGCCAAAACAATCCTGTACAATAAAAGAACTTCTGGAGGCATCAAAATCCCCGACTTCAAACTCTACTACAGAGCTACAGTACTGAAAAGAGGTACTGGCATAAGAACAGACAGGAGGGGGCTGGAGAGATGGCTCAGTGCTTAAGAGCATTGCCTGCTCTTCCAAAGGTCCTGAATTCAATTCCCGGCAACCACATGGTGGCTCACAACCATCTGTAATGAGGTCTGGTGTCCTCTTCTGGCCGGCAGACATACACACAGACAGAATATTGTATGCATAATAATAATAATAATAATAATAATAATAATAATAACAACAGGAGGACCAATGGAACAGAATAGAAGACCCGGATATCAATCCACACATCTTCGAACACCTGATTTTGGACGAAGAATCAAAAAATATCACATGGAAAAAAGAAAGCATCTTTAACAAGTGGTGCTGGCATAACTGGATATGAACATATAGAAGAATAAAAATAGACCCATATCTATCACCATGCACAAAACTCAAGTCCAAATTGATCAAAGATCTCAACATAAAGCCAGAAATACTGAACCTTATAGAAAGTGGGACGTACACTTTGAACGCATTGGCACAGGGAACCACTTCCTAAATATAATCTCAGTAGCACAGACACTGAGAGAAACAATTAATAAATGGGACCTCCTGAAACTGAAAAGCTTCTGTAAAGCAAAGGAGACAGTCAACAAGACAAAATGACAGCCTACAGAATGTGAAAAGATCTTCACTAACCCCACATCAGAAAGAGGTCTGATCTCCAAAATATACAAAGAACTCAAGAAATTGGACACCAAAAGAACACATAATCCAATAAGAGAAATGGAGTACAGACCTAAACAGAGAACTCTCAACAGAGAAATCTAAAACGGCTGAAAGACACTTAAGGAAATGTTCAAAATGCTTAGTCATCAGAGAAATGCAAATCAAAACAACTCTGAGGTTCCATCTTACACCTGGTAAGAATGGCCAAGATCAAAAACACTGATGACAACTTATGCTGGAGAGGTTGTGGGGAAAAGGGAAAACTTCTGCATTGCTGGTGGGAATGCAAGCTGGTACAACCCCTTTGGATGTCAGTGTGGTGATTTCTCAGAAAATTGGGAAACAACCTTCCTCAAGATCCAGCAATACCATTTGGGTATATATCCAAAGGATGTTCAATCGTGCCACAATGGCATGTGTTCAACTATGTTCATAGCAACTTTGTTTGTCATAGGCAGAACCTGGAAATAACCTAAATGCCCCTCGACTGAAGAATGGATAAGGAAAATGTGGTACATTTACACAAGTACTACACAGCAGAAAAAAATAACATCTTAAAATTTGCAGGAAAATGGAGCTAGAAAACATTATTTTGAGTGAGGTAATCTAGACATAGAAAGACAATTATCACCTGTACTCACTCATAGGTGGTTTTTAAATATAAAGCAAAGAAAGCCATCCTACAAACCACAATCCCAGAGAACTTAGACAACAATGAGGATACTAAGAGAGACTTCCATAGATCTAACGTACATGAGAAGTAGAAAGTAGAAAAAGATCTGCTGAGTAAGTTGGGAGCATGGGACCTTGGGGGAGTGCTGAAAAGGGAGGGGAGAGACAGGGAGGGGAACAGTTAAGAATGTAGAGCTCAATAACTATCAATAAAAAAAAGGAAAAGAAAGTTGTTTGTAACAGCTATTAGAGAAGTTGAAACCACCATATTTTAAAGACAGTTCAAATCTATATACTAGGCTTGTGCATGTCTATAAAACCTGCATAACAGCCAGCAAAACTCTTAGCAACTGTGCAAATTTCATTCATTACGTTAGATTGCTTCACTGAGAATTTCATATATAAATGACATTTAGAAGGAAGTGCCTTTTCAGCTTCTGAGTTTAGTGCTTTCTGCAAATGAAAATACTTGTAAATGCAATAAGTTCAGAGTTGAAGGCCATTTATTTCTATTTAAATTGAGAAACAAAAAGGAAAAATGAACGTGCAACTTACAAAATGTATCTATTAAGACTGGAGACTTACATTTAAAGACTAATATTGCATTTAAAGACTTATAATACTGGAGCCTGGCATTTAAAAGCCTATTTCTTTGAATGAAACAAAGATAAACTTTTTTTCATATTTTGAACACAAAGCTGATAGCAACATAACAACTGCAGAGTTATTCATCTGTCTTGGTGCATTTTCTGTTGCTGTAACAAAATACCCAAGATTAGGCAATTTACAAAAGATACAAATTTACCTAGTACATACACAGTTCTGGAGGCTGGGCAGTTACAAAACAGGAAGGAGGCACCCGATGAGCATATTCTTGCTGCATCACACGCCAGGGAAGGAAGGGTGAGAGAATCACAGCATGACTCATCAAGCTTACTAGTTAGTTCCTATCTCTCTTACTTTCAGAACTTATTAATGCTACCATAGTTTTACACTTAGGATCTATCTACTTCTCATGCCAATGGCTCCATCTCCAAATCTACATGAATTTGTGGATTAAGCTTTCTTTTTTGAGATGGGTCTTACTGGGTTTGGGTCCCAGTACCCACATGATGATTCATAATTGCCTTTAACTCCAGTTCCAGGGGATCCAGCACCCTCTTCTAGCTTCTACAGACAATTAATGTACATGGTGCACAGACATACATGCAATCAAAACACCCACACATATACAATAGAAAGAGAACTAAAAGAAAACCTATAACACAGCTTAAAATGGGAAATCTGATATTTACACACCAAGCAGATGCTGGAGAAGGGACCCCTGCACTAGCTTATTCATGGTACTGTGGAGGTAGTCATTTCAGGAGAGGCAGTGTAGTCAAGCTTTATCTCCAATGAGAGCAGCCGTCACTGCATTTTTTATATCTACAAGCACTAAAGGTCTCCTGTTTCCACCAAGCAAGTGACCACCCAAGAACCAGAGTGGTCCAGGTAACTGCTTATAGCTGGAATACTCATTCATGCACCTCAGTCTATGTGGGAAAAGTGTGGGCTCCACCACACAGAAACATGAAGGACACTTACAGCTGGGACTGAGACCAACATGCCATGTCACAGATAACACGGGGCAGGTGTGTAGGTTCACATGGGCCTGTGAATTGAAGATGCACAGACACTTTGAGGATGAACTTAGTCTTTGTGGCTGCAGAGGTCCCATCCTCAGTGGGCTGAAACACTTTCCCTTAGGCCATGACATTTTTATTTTTCCTTATATTACATTTTAGCCAATAGATTTCCATATGCTCACAACAACCTGAATAAAGCTTCCAAAAATACAATGCCAAGTGCAAATACCTAATTCAGGTACCATGGTTTTCTGGGTTGCCCCCTAACCATATTTTGCATAGGCTTTGTATCTATAGAAAACTCTCAGACATGATTCACACAGGGAGACTAAAGGTATCTGAAACACAAAGGATGAATTAGGGTTTGGTGCTAACTCCAGAGCTAGGCCAGGTACGGCCCAGCTAGGGTGATGGCTACTGGGGATTGCTTGCTAACTCTGGCATTAGGCCCATAGGAACTGTCATAATGCTGGGCACAACTGAACACTTAAGTGTCTGTTCCCCAACCTTGGTACTGCTGCTTTTTCTGCTTTCAAAGTCTGAGAGATGGGTGGTAAAATCTGACCCAGTGGACAGCATATCACATGGATCCAGGGGCCAGCATACTAGACCAAGCAGGAGAAAAAGTATCAGCAAACAGTAAACAAACCCTTAAAAACACATTCAATGAAATTACAGCAGAATCCCCCCAATCTAGGCGAAGTTGTCATCCAAGATCAGGAGACATATAGAACTCCCAACATGACCAGAAGAATTCAACATGACCCTGTGAAGAATTAAAACCAAAGAAAGAATACTCAAAGCCCTAAGAGAAAAGAACCAAGTTACTTTGAAAGGCAAACCAAGTAGCATTACATCAGACCTCTCAGAAGAAATGGTAAAGGCCAAGAGTGTTCAGGATGATGTGCTTCTAGCCTCCAGAGTAAATAATTGCAAGCCAAGGATTCTAGATCTAGCAATGTTATTCATCATCTCTTAAACAGATAAGCATAAACTAAGCAATTCCTGATCTCTAAGACAGCACCACAAAAAATACTTAAAAGATTACTATGTACAAATGAGACAGACTGTCACCATTATAAAAGAATGAACTGCACAAGTCAACCAGGAAACAACTGTAACATAATTGTAGGAATTAACACACACTTCTCAATAAGACCCTAAATGTAAATGACCTCCAGTCTCTAATCCAACATATAGTTAAATCTCCAATTGAAAAACAAAGATTGGCTTAAATGGATTAAAGACAAGATCTGCGGTGTGTGAGAACTCAGTTGGTGCAGGTGCTTTCAAGTAGGCCTCATTACCTTCAAGTAGGCCTCATTACCAGAGTCTGAACCCAGATCTCATAAGGCAGATGTTATAATTCTGCTGGCCTGGCCTGTCACCTGGGTAGCTTGTCTCTTAAAGGGACACTCACTCCCAATCCCCCCACCCCCTCGTGCAGGCAGGTAAACTGTTCTCCTCTCTTCTTTCCCTCTCTGTCCTGTCTCCTGAAGAGGCAGCCTTTCTCTTTTCTCTCTCTCTCTGTCTATCTCTCTTTTTCTCTGCACCCCCTCCATAACCCCTTACCATAATACCCACTAAATAAATAAATTCCATACCCAAGCTCTCTCTCTGCATGGCATATTTGTCTGTCTCCCACTCACCGAGGTCCTCCACACAGGGTCACGGCGCCATAACTTGGCAACCACTGATCTTTTTACCATCTCCGTAGTTCTGCCTATATACAGTAGAACCATCCCATGCAGCTTTTTCAGACTTTTTGTTTAGCAATACACTTTGAGGCTTTCATGTCTTTTCATAGTTTAAGAGCTTATACTCTGGAGCACTGAATACTATTTTATTGTCTAGATTAACACATTTTATTCATTCACTTATGAAGGGCACATTGATTGCTTCCAAGTTTTGGCACTCATTAATACAGCTGCTATAAGTATCCTTATGAAGGTTTTTTATTTATTTATTTATTAAAGATTTCTGTCTCTTCCCCACCGCCGCCTCCCATTTCCCTCCCCCTCCTCCAATCAAGTCCCCCTCCCTCGTCAGCCCAAAGAGCAATCAGGGTTCTCTGCCCTGTGGGAAGTCCAAGGACCACCCACCTCCATCCAGGTCTAGTAAGGTGAGCATCCAAACTGCCTGGGCTCCCACAAAGCCAATACGTGCAGTAGGATCAAAAACCCATTGCCATTGTTCTTGAGTTCTCAGTAGTCCTCATTGTCCACTATGTTCAGCGAGTCTGGTTTTAACCCAGGCTTTTTCAGACGCAGGCCAGCTGGCCTTGGTGAGTTCCTGATAGAACATCCCCATTGTCTCAGTGTGTGGGTGCATCCCTCGCGGTCCTGAGTTCCTTGCTTGTGCTCTCTCTCCTTCTGCTCCTGATTTGAACCTTGAGATTTCTGTCCGGTGTTCCATTGTGGGTCTCTGTCTCTGTCTCCTTTCATCGCCTGATGAAGGTTAATATTCAGGAGGAAGCCTATATGATTTTCTTTGGGTTCTCCTTCTTATTTAGCTTCTCTAAGAACCCAAATTATAGGCTCAATGTCCTTTATTTATGGCTAGAAACCAAATATGAGTGAGTACACCTTATGAAGGTTTTTGTGTGGACATATATACCAAGATAACACATGAGTTTGTATGGTTTTGGAAAAAAAAAGTCCTTTTCTCTTGAAAGTCAGTTTATTAGAATGACAGTAGATTTTATGTATCTATGTAGTGTGTTTCGACCATATTCACCCCATTATCCTTTTCTCTTTCCCTTCCCACTCACACTAATTCCCTTCCTCTTCCCAAATAACCACCCACCACACTTTTTGAAATAACTCAATGAGTTTCACTAAGGTTGCTATTCACTAGGATAGCTCACAGGAATACAGCCAAGGAGGAGTTGTTTGGAACCTCCTAGAGTTACCATTAAATGCACATAACCCCCCAGGGTGAAATGGGGCCCAGCAGTTCTTCCCTTCCATGACAGGATGCTGACAGGCCCAATCTTGTGCAAGTAATCATAGCTGGGAGTTAAGGAATGCAATAGCAAGGTCATGCCCAGGTATGACCTACCATTTACCTATTCCTCTGGCCCTCCATCCCTTTTTCTGTGACACCCCTGAGCCTTAGAGGGGTTTTATATGGACGGCTCATTATTTGCTTGCTTGTTTATTTCTGAGATGGTGATCCTCTGTGTAGCCCTGCTCTGTCCTGGAACCCACTCTGTAGACCAGGCTGGTCTTGATCCACCTGTCTCTGATTCCTAAGTGATGGGAATAAAGGCATTAAAGGCATGCGCCACCACTGCTCAGCTGGAAGTCTTTTATGGCTGAGCACTCAATCATCACTTATTCTCATTAGTTTTACTAGTTATGAGCCTCAGCAGCACTGCTGCCCACTACAAAAGGAAGCAAGTCATATCAAAGCCCACCCCAGCACTTTAACCTATGTACATATGCACAATAATCTGGCTGTGCCTTTTCATTCCTACACCGATGAACGTGAATCTTGTTGCTCTACCACATTACTATCATCCACATGTAATGTAAGGTCTGAACTAAGACTTTTCACTCTAGATGCACAGTAGCGTCTCACTGCTTTATTTGTATTTCCCTGAGACCATATGGTGTGAACAGCTTTTTGTAAGTTTACTTGCAACCCACACATCATCTTTGATGAGGTGTCTGCCGATTTTGGGCCTGATTTCCAGCTGGGCTGTTCAATTCTCAGACTATACATTCTGGGGCAAGGTATCTGCTGTGAAGTCCACTGACAGACCTATGAAGGCACACTTTATGTGATGGCCTCACAAAAACTTCTCTTTACCTCTGCGTTCAGTTCGGTTACAATCATATCAGTTTAGGCCACTTGGTGCTCATTCTGATGGGTACTCATTCTTTGAGCTTCATGAATCTGGATGCCAGGTTCCTTCTCAGAATCGGGAAATGTAACTGTCTTGCTTGCACTACTTGTACCTGCTGGTTGGTGGAGTCATGTCATTTTAGGTCCTCTTCATTTCAATTACTTTTTCTTTTGCTTCTCTAACTTAATGAATTTCAAATCATCTTTCTCTAAGTGTCAGAGACCAGCTTCAATGAAAATGCCACCTATCAGGGTAGGGGCATGGGGATCAGAAAAACAGTAAAGAGGACGAAGACACAAGTGAAAATAATAAAACAGAAAACATAGGATAGTACTGGGAGGGAGTTCCAGTGAATACTGAAATTGCCCAGGTTTAATTTTCCACACACTTTTATACCCCAATACAGCAGGGGGAAGTGAACAAAAGACCGCTTTAACATGATACAAAGGTCAGAAGAGTTATTTGCTTCAATTCTTTGAGGTGTCAGGCCATTAGTATCCTGTTGTTTAGGTAGTGAGCCACCCTGTGTGGAAGTATCCTGCAGGCAGTCACTCCTAAGGTCAAACCTCCTCTTTCAAAAGAAGGAGCGCAAGTATTCTTGAATATCCTGACCACTGGTCAGGGTGGAATAGATCTACCTGTATGGGCCATCTTAATGTCAAAAGGACCAAGTAACCACACCTTGGTCAGAATGTGTAGCCCTGGTTATATAAACAATTCTGAGCAACCTCAAACTCTGACCTTCAGACAAGGTGGAAACAGGCTCACATTTTTGGGCCTCCATTTTAAGGTCACTGATGCATCTGCTTGATCATGTCTGCTATTGACCTCACTGATAATTTTTACTCTATTATTTAGCCATAATATTTCTCTTTGGTTATTAAAATTATTCCATGCTTTTTGCATTTTCAATGTATTTATGTACTGACTTTTTGATTTCATTTAGTACTCCCCTACCACCTTCTTTCTGAGATAGTCAGATAGCTCAGACTAGTCTTTTAATTGATTTTATTGAGCTATACATTTTTCTCTGCTCCCCTTCCCTTAAACCCTCTCTTGTGGTCCCCATGCTCCTAATTTACTCAGGAGATCTTGTCTTTCTCTACTTCCCATGTAGATTAGATCCATGTATGTCTCTCTTAAGTGTCCTCAATATTGTCTAGGTTCTCTGGGATTGTAATTTGTAGGCAAGTTTTCTTTGCTTTGTGTTTATAAACCACTTATGAGTACATATGATAATTGTCTTTCTGGGTCTGGGTTACCTCACTTAACATAGCGTTTTCTAGCCCCATCCATTTGCCTGCAAATTCCAAGATGTCACTTTTTTCTGCTGTGCAGTACTCCATTGCGTAATTCTTTGGTCGAGAGGCATTTAGGTTGTTTCTAGGTTCTGGCTATGACAAACAATGCTGTTATGAACATAGTTGAGCACATGTCTTTGCGGCATGATTGAGCACCCTTTGGATATATACCAAAAGTGGTATTGTTGAGTCTTGAGGAAGATGTTTCCTTATTTTCTGAGAAATCACCACACTAACGTCCAAAGGGGCTGTACCAGCTTGCATTCCCACCAGCAATGCAGAAGTGTTCCCTTTACCCCACAACCTCTCCAGCATAAGTTGTCATCAGTGTTTTTGATCTTGGCCATTCTTATAGGTATAAAATGGAATCTCAGAGTTGTTTTGATTTGCATTTCTCTGATGGCTAAGGATTTGGGCATTTCCTTAAATGTCTTTCAGCCATTTTAGATTCCCCTGTTGAGAGTTCTCTGTTTAAGTCTGTACTCCAGTTTTTTTTTTTTTTTGATTATTTGTTCTTTTGATGACTAATTTCTTGAGTTCTTTGTGTATTTTGGAGATCAGACCTCTTTCTGATGTGGGTTTGGTGAAGATCTTTTCCCATTCTGTAGGCTGTCATTTTATCTTGTTGACTATCTCCTTTGCTTTACAGAAGCTTTTCAGCTTCAGGAGGTCCCATTTATTAGTTGTTTCTCTCAGTGTCTGTGCTACTGAGGTTATATTTAGGAAGTGGTTCCCTGTGGCAATGTGTTCAAGTGTACGTCCCACTTTCTCTTCTATAAGGTTCAGTATGGCTGGCTTTATATTAAGGTCTTTGATCCATTTGGACTTGAGTTTTGTGCATGGTGATAGATATGGGATCTATTTTCATTCTTCTACATGTTGATATCCAGTTATGCTAACACCACTTGTTAAAGATGCTTTCTTTTTTCCATTTGATATTTTTTGATTCTTTGTCCAAAATCAGGTGTTTGAAGATGTGTGGATTAATATCCGGGCCTTCGATTTGGTCCCATTGGTCCTCCTGTCTGTTTTTATGCCAATACCAGGCTGTTTTCAGTACTGTAGCTCTGTAGTAGAGTTTGAAGTCATGGATTGTGATGCCTCCAGAAGTTCTTTTACTGTACAGGACTGTTTTGGCTATCCTGGTATTTTTGCTTTTCCATATGAAGTTGAATACTTTGTTTTCGAGATCTGTGAATAATTTTTCTGGGATTTCAATGGGCATTGCATTGAATCTGTAGATTGCTTTTGGTAAGATTGCCATTTTTACTATGTTAATTCTGCCTACCCAAGAGCATGGGAGGTCTTTCCACTTTCTGATGTCTTCTTCAATTTCTTTCTTCAAAGATTTCAAGTTCTTGTCCTACAAGTCTTCCACTTGTTTGGTTAGAGTTACTACGAGATCGAGATATTTTATATTATTTGTGGTTATTGTGAAGGGTGACGTTTCTCTGACTTCTTTCTCAGCCCATTTATCATCTGTGTACAGGAGGGCTACTGATTTTTTTGAGTTAATCTTGTATCCTGCTATATTGCTGAAAGTGTTTATCAGTTGTAGAAGTTCCTTGGTAGAATTTTTGGGGTTGTTTATGTAAACTATCATATCATCAGTAAATACTGAGCGTTTGACATCTTTTCCAATTTGTATACCCTTGATTTCCTTTTGTTGTCTTATTGCTCTAGCTAGGACCTTAAGAACTATATCAAACAGATATGGAGAGAATGCTTATCTGGTCTTGATTTAATTTTGGTAAGTGGTATTTATCCAGAAAGTTGTCCATTTTAAGTTTCTAATTTTGTGGAGTGCAGGTTTTCAAAACCTGCTTATTTTCTGGACTTACTGCGTCTGTTATGTCCTCCTTTTCATTTCTGATTTTATTAATCTGGGTATTTTCTTTGGTTAGTTTGGGTAAAGGGTTTGTCTATTTTGTTGATTTTCTCAAAGAACCAACTCTTTGTCTCACTGATTCTTTGTATTGTTTTCTTTGTTTCTATTTTGTTAATTTCAGCTCTTATTTTTTTTTTTTTCCCGAGACAGGGTTTTTCTGTAGCTTTGGTGCCTGTCCTAGCTCTTGTAGACCAGGCTGGCCTCGACCTCCCAGAGATCCACCTGCCTCTGCCTCCGAGGGCTGGGATTAAAGGCATGCGCTACCACCGCCCGGCTTCAGCTCTCAATTTGATTATTTCCTGCCGTCCATTTCTCTTTGGTGAGCTTGCTTCTTTTTGTTCTAAAGTTTTCAAATGTTCTGCTAATTCACTAATGTGGGATTACATTAATGTAAGCATTTAGTGCTATGAATTTTTCTCTTAAGACTGCTTTCATTGTGTCCCATACATAAATTTGGGTATGTTGTATTGGTCATTTTTATTGAATTTTAAGAAGTCTTTAATTCTTCCTTTATTTTTCCCTTGATCTCTTGATGCTTGAGGTGAGCACTGTTTAATTTCCATGTGTTTGTGGGCTCCCTAGAATTAGTGTTGCTATTGAATTCTAATTTTAAGCCATCGTGATCCAGTAAGATACATGGAGCTATTCCAATTTTTTGTACCTGTTAAAGTTTGTTATTGAGTATGTGGCCAATTTTTGAGAAGGTTACATGAGGTGCTGAGAAGGTATATTCTTTTCTGTTTGGATGGAATACTCTACAGATGTCTGTTAAGTCCATTTGAGTCGTAACATCTGTTCTTCTCTCATTTCTCTGTTTTTTGTCTGACTGACCTGTCCAGTGGTGAGAGTGGAGTATTTAAGTTTCCCACTATTAAGTGTGTGGGGTTTAATGTGTGATTTAAGCTTTAGAAGTGTTTCTTTTACATTTGGGGGTGCCCTTGTATTTGGGGCACAGATGTTCACTATTGAAATTTCCTCCTGACAGATTTTTCCTGTGACTAATATGAAATGTCCTTCTTTGTCTTTTTGATTGACTTATTTTAGCTTGAAGTCTATTTTGTTAGATATTAGGATAGCTACACCTGCTTGTTTCTTAGGTCCATTTGATTGGAAATTTTTTTTCCAACCCTTTACTCTGAGTCAAAGTGTCTTTAAGGTTGAGGTGTGTTTCTTGTATGCAGCAGAAGGAAGAATTCTGTTTTCAGATCCAAAAAACCTGTGTCTTTTTATAGGTGAGTTGAGTCCATTTATAGTAAGGTATATTAATGACCAGGGATTACTATTTCCTGTGAAGTTAGTTTTCGTTGTTGGTGATGTTATTTTGTGTGTTTTTCTCTTCTTTGGGATTTGCTGCTGTGAGATCATCCACTGTCTGTGTTTTTGTTGATGTAGCCAATTTCCTTGGGTTGCAGTTTTTCTTCTAGTACTTGTATAGAGCTCAGTTTGTGGCTAGGTATTGGTTAAACTTGTTTTTGTCATGGGATATCTTGTTTTGTCCTTCTATGGTGATTGAAGTTTTGCTGGGTATAGTAGTCGCCCAGACTAGTCTTTAGCTTGCTCTGTAGAGTAGGCTCTCCTTAAATTTGTGACCTCCCTGCTTAAGCCTCCTGAGTGTTGAAATTAAAGGCTGCACCATTATGTTTAGTTCTTCAAGCTGTGTGTGGGTGCCTGTATGTAATATATGTGTGTGCCTTGTTTTCTGTAACTTACTGAGTTTCAAGATGATTTGAATTTTTTGCAAGCAATTAATAAAAATTCATTTGAGTTGATTGCTATAACGTTTATTTTCTTTAGACTGTGTCGTGTCTTGATTTGTTCACATATTTACATAGTAGTCCTGCCTTATCTGTAGGAAAACATGTTCTAAGACCCTGGCCCTCACAGATTGTGCAACCATGGATACACCAAACTTCTTATAGACCTTGTTTTTATACATCTGCGTACTGATGACAAAGTTTAATTTATAATTAATGATAATAATAATGAAAGAAAAATTACAATAAACAGTAAAGAAAGCTGCAAACATGTTCTCTTTAAAGTGTAGTTTTTTTTTTCTGTCTTTGAGAACGCCTGGGTTCTTCATCCTGTCAACTCTTCCTGACTTCATAATATGCTTGTCAATATTGTTTCACAGCTTCAGACCATCTGTCCTTCCAGATGTCATGCCTTAGTGCTTTTATTCTTTGGTACATTTATGAAAGTGTGTTCTACTGGGAATTGTAATGTTTAACCTTGACTGTCAACCTGATGAGATTTAGAGTCATCACAGAAGCATACTTTTATAGCTTCTCTGCGGTATATCTGGACTGTTGTTATCACTCCTCCTGTACTTGTGCTTGGGGTTGTTATTAAGTAAAGTATAGGTTACTTAAACTTCAGTACAGTGGTGTTTAGTCCGTCAATCTGATAACCTCGG
The DNA here is from genome assembly GCF_014885135.2 of Alexandromys fortis. Taxonomy (NCBI): domain Eukaryota; kingdom Metazoa; phylum Chordata; class Mammalia; order Rodentia; family Cricetidae; genus Alexandromys; species Alexandromys fortis. The sequence goes on along the minus strand of NW_026067913.1, from coordinate 3,476,344 downwards.
TGCCTAGTGAGTGACTCGTAGGTGGGCAGCATACACAGTCCAGATGTGCTGGACAGATGCATGAATCATGTCCTAGGGCCAGAACTCAGTAGTTTAAAATTTTATTATTCTATCAAAAATGACATGTGATTTAAAACATGTTTGAAAATTTCCATATAGTATTTTTAGATGATGGCTGATGGGCAACTGAAATACCAGAAAATACCAGATAGCAAAGTAATGCATACAGAGTGATCATATGATCATGTTGGTGTCTGTGCATTTAAAGAAAAATTACTCCAATCTCATTGATGTTCATCCTTCTTTTCTGGTCCTAGATGCCCTGTCCTGGGCATTTAGGCTCTAGAGGTCCTCTGTACTCAACAGGAGGCAAGCGAAGAGCAGCCACTTGGAGATTACACTGAGAGGCTGGGAGAAGGCCTTTCCCAGTCCTGTAGAACAGTGTCAGCTGCAATAGGAAGGTCACCTCTGTTGCTCTTTGTAGTCCCAAGGGCCTCTGCTCTATAAGTCTTTCTGCTTTCTGTAGCAGTATGAAGCAAAATAGAAATTGGCTCCTTGAGTGAACATAAAAGGCTTCTTACAAAACCAGATGGCCAGGAATACCATCCACTGTATTCTTCACTTTTACAGAAACCCCAAGAAGCGAGAGGGCGTGCGCACGAGCGAGCAAGAGAGAGATTGTGCTCTTCTTACCTATATGAGCATAAACTTAAAACATCTCTGCTTTGTGTTTGTCTATGGTACTGTTAACTTTTTAAAGCTCTCACACAAAAATTTTCACTGTGAGAAAAATGTACATATTGATGAAAAGGTATAAACACCATAATTTTGCAAAAAGATGCATACATTCACCATATCTGGTGAGTTTGTTTTATTTTTTTCTGTAGTTTTCATTTTTTCTCTTTTTACCAACACATTCCTTGAGAATTCCAAAATAATTAAAATAACTGCATACTTTTTAGTTTTATAAGAATTTAATTAACTATCATTTAAATTTAAGCTGTAATTTACCTAGTTAGTATACTGAGACTCTCAGAGATTTCTAGTTTCAGGTTCAGTTATACCATATTTTCTATGTCCTAGCACTAAAACACAATGGAACAAAAATTCTTTCTAACTATGGCATTAAAGTGTTGACTCACCTTTTGCAGTAGAACCAACAATACAACACCGTGAAGCCCTGGTGTGAAAGCACTCACTCAGTCACACGTTTGTTCTCATAGTCAGATCTACATAAGTTAGGCCCCCACAATCACCCTTACTGACAGGACTCACTGACAAGAAAGGAGTCCCACGCAGGAGGCACTGAGGAGAGAGACAATATGTCTGCTCTTACTGACAAACAGGTCTGTGTGGCTCTGAATTCTCCAGCAGCAGACTCAGGAAGGTGTAATCCACTGGCCTTTGCACTAACCCAACAAGCCACTGATATTCTGTATTTACCCTTCACCTTGGTTTCAATTAACATAAGATCACTGCCCAGAAAATTAACTACCTTTACCCCTAGAAATACAGAAAAAAAGACATGAGTCACTAAAACCAGCTCCAGAGAAAGTAATTCTTACCTGGGTGCTGGCAGGTACACTGCTGGTATTTTTGGTTTTTTGAGACAGGGTTTCTCTGTAGCTTTGGAGCCTGTACTGGAGCTATCTCTTGTAGACCAGGAGAACTCACAGAGATCTGCCTGCCTCTGCCTCCCGAGTGCTGGGATTAAAGGTGTTCACCACTGTTGCTCAGCTGAGATTTCTTTTAACTCAAGCAGTTAGATGTAAAGCAAGCACTCTGCCTTCTTCCCATGTCCACGGGTTGCTATGACTACCAAGGCTGTGTTCCCAGCCACCAGGGAAGGAAGCGGAAACAGTGCTGCTGTGTTGTTCTACAATTATTAATCATATAAAACTTCTAGCTACACTTAAGTAATGTAGTTAGTGAATGAAAACTTCTTTTTTTGTAGTGATTTCAAGTTCCATTTTTAATTAATCTTCCTGGTATCTGCTGGGGAGCTTCACAGTCACGTCTCCCCCTGCGATGTTTGAGTCAGTTTGGTCTACCCCTCGGATCCTTTTTCCCAGCTAATTTTCACTTGCTGTAGATGCCCTGCTCTGAGCCCTTAGGAGGGTGCTGAAGCTGGTCCCCCGATAATGGCTGGGCAGCGAGAGGAATATGCAGTGGGAAGAGACAGGAGCTCAGGATTCAATCTAAAGTTTTGTAGGGACAGCATTCAGTCTGAGAATTCGTGGAGACAGGGTCTTGCCCTGTTCAATTTGAGGGTTCGGTAGAGGTAAAAGGTCTTGTCTGGTGGCTGGCTCCTTTATGTCTCTGATCTTTCAGCATTCACTGCTATTATCTGACTCAGGGGATTTTATAATTAAGACCAATCAAAAATTGAACTACAATCAATAATCCTGAAAACACCCTATAATTATAGGCTGAAGTTTTAGTTCTCTTCCTTTGGGGGGCAAGAACATATCTGAAATAAAATAACGTAACTATGAACTGAATAAAGCAATTCAGCACAAAGCTTGGAAGTGGAATATCTGAAACAATGATTCACAATCTTCCGCCTTAAAAAATGGCAGAAATCAAAGTAAACTCATTATAAATTTTAAAAAAGTATGTTAATATTTATACCTCTCATTAGTTATTAAATTTTAGGGTTTGAAAACAATAAAAAAACTACTAAGTGACATTGTTAACACAATTTTTTAATGTGGGATTATCCTCTGTATGATGAGTATGTTTTATTGTCATTGGTTAATAAAGAAGCTGCTTTCGGCCAATGGCTTAACAGAGTAAAGCCAGGCTGGAAAAGATACACAGAGAGAGTAGGCAGAGTCAAAGAGAAGCCATATAGCTGCAGCCACAGAAGATGCCAGATACTGGTAGGCCACAACCATGTGGCAATACACAGATTAATCAAAATGGGTTAATTTAAGATATAGGAGCTAGCTAGGAATACGCTAGAGTCATTGGCCAAGCAGTGTTGCAATTAACATAGTTTCAGTGTGATTATTTCAGATCTGGGCGGCTGGGAAATGAACGAACAGCCTCCACTTACAGTTTTTTAGGTCCATAGCTTATACAAAGAATGCTCTTTTTCTTTTCTTTTCTTTTTTTTTTTTTTTTTTTTTTGAGACAAGGGTTCTCTGGAGCTTGTTCTGGAATTAGCTCTGTAGACCAGGCTGGTCTCCAGTTTACAGAGATCCACCTCTCTGGAGTGCTGGGATTAAAAGCATGTGCCACCATTGCCCACGTCCATAGTTCTTGATCACAGAATCACAAATGTCACTAAAAGCACACACACACACACAAAGCCATAGGCTTTAAGAAACTTCAATAACTTCAGTAAACTTTAGAAACTAAAGTTAGTGAATAAGAAACTTAGTTTAAGCCAGACATGGTGGTACACCCCCTTTAGTCCCAGCACTGTAGTGGCAGAGGCAGGTAGATCTCTGTAAATTCAAGGTCAGCCTAGTCTAGAGAGTGAATTCCAGGACAGCCAGAGAAATCCTATCTCAAAACAAAACAATTAAAAAAAGAAGGAAACTTAATATAAAATGGTTTCAATTTAAAAGCTTAAGTATCATTTATTTTTTACCATTTGAATATTTCCACTATCAGAGGTTTTAGACATTTCCAAAAATAAAGATATTAACTTATTTCCAAACGTATAAACACAACTTTTTTTGATTTTTAAAGAAAAGGGTCTTGTGTATTCCACCCTTACCTTAATCTAATTTATATAGCGAAGGCTGACCTCAAATTTGGATCCTTTTGCCTTCTCCAAGTATTGAAGCACAGGTATGTGCTACTACTGCTAATTTAAGTGGGTGTTGAGGGCTGAACCCAGGACTTCCTGTAAGCCAGAAAAACACTTAGCAAAGCTATACCCCAGTCCAACATAGTTTAAAAGAAATAGCACAGATAGAATGCAAACTACACACACACACACACACACACACACACACACACACACACACACACACTGCTATCACCAACCCAGTCTACAGTTCTATCACTACAGCAGATGAAAGCAAAACCTTACAATCATGGATGACTGGCAGTTGTTCTAAGTGATCACAGAGCCAGGAGAGCATGTGGGTACACAAACAAGTACATAAGAACAGAAGTTTAAATTCTAAGGGTGGAAGAGAAAAGGAGAGCTAAGGACAAAACGTGGAATGCTACTGTGTACATATGCTATATATCCACCCACAAATCATTTAAATTCCTGCCCCCAGCCCACCACCCCTTCGCAGGGATAGCTGATTTCAGAGTGAATCAGCTGCTCCCAGCTATGTTCAACTCTAACAAAAGTCTCCAACCTGATTAAGAACATTTTTAGCCTTAATAGTCTATCTTGACAAAAATCAAAGCAAGGAAGTAGAATGGCTCACTGTGAAAAGCTTAGGAAACAGAACCCTGGAATAACGCAGCCATGTTTCATACACAAAGTTTGATTTTGTATTGTTTTGTGTCTTGGGACAGGGTTGCACAAAAACTAGGCTGGCCTCGAACACGCCTTTCAACAGAGGATGACCTTGAACTCCTGAGCTCCCTGCCACTAGCTCCCAAGTACTGGGAGTCTGGGCCTGTATCATGCCTGGCTTCCTCATATGATATGATATGCTATACCTCTTGAGACAGATTATGGAAAAAACGTAACCCACACATAGACATATAATGCCTACCATTAACCACAGTCTCTCTCAGCCCTATTTAACGTAGCAACAGTGGGATATTTATCGAAAGAGGAAGGGCACTGCTCTTAGACAAAAACAATGCTATAGGACAATGTGTACATCACTTGACCTATTAAGTACCTGTTTTCAGTCTGTAAAGTGGGACAATACTTTCTAACCTGAATCTGACTGATAGCGTTAGAGGATCAAATCAGAAAACCACTACAGTATTTGTAAACTGCTACAATTACAACTACATAGGGTTCTTCTTTTTTAAACTTTCTCCCAAATTATGAGTGTCACTGTAAGGGTGGAATAAATATCCAGAAACAGAAAATACAAATATGGTTTGAAGGACACTAGACTTTCATAGGACGATAATGAAATACTGATTAGGATATGGAGTCTGTCCCGGAGTCTGAACATGCGTTATGAGCTCTAGGTGGAATTACAGTAAAGTCCTGATGCAAAACGACATTTCCATACTTACCCCCTTCCCCCACGCCCCAAAGCCCGTGGCCAGGTCCTTTCCCCACCCCATGTTATACTGCGTTACTTTTGTGTGAATCACTGGGAATAAATTCAGTCAGATGATACACAGGGAGGGGCTTCAACTCTGCTATCATCTTCCCCAATAACTTTTTTTTTCCTTTTCTCGAGACAGGGTTTCTCTGTGAAGCTTTGGAGTCTGTCCTGGAACTTGCTCTGTGGACCAGGCTGACCTCGAATTCAGAGGGATCCACCTGCCTCTGCCTTCCGAGTGCTGGGATTAGAGGCATGCACCACCACCGCCAGGCTAAAGATTGCTTGTAGCTTAATTCTTGTGGTTATGGACATAAACTACTCATGACCTCACTACGAATTACTATTGCCAATGGTTAGGTACAGAATTCAGAACACCTTCTTGTTTCTTGCACAGGCCTCACTCTCAACTCACAACTAACTCTCCCACGCATACTAAGAATGCCATTGCCTTGGTAGCTCTATTCCATGGCCAAGAACGGATGAATGAACCGTGCCTGCGAGGCACCAGGAATGGTGCTTGATAAAGTGTCACAAAGTCCCGTTATCGCCTCTTGTCTCAGGAAATAGCTGGGTCAGGACCGGCAGCTGCATCCACGGAAGGACGGCGCATCCCACGGGATCTTTTCCCACCCTCGTGGCGCCCACGCAAGCCTACCTGTTGTTTCGGATGCTGAGCAGCACGCACAACACCAGCTCCAAGTAGATGCGCAGCACTTCCAGCCAGCGAGAGGAGAGCTGCAGGGCCTCTCCTTCCTCCCCTCCGGTGCCTGTGTCCGTGCCGCCGTCGCCCGGTCCGCCGCCTCCGCTCAGGTAATTCTCCGCGGCGAACTCAACGCGCAGCTCCCGCACGAACCAGCCGCACTTGCGCATGAGGAACTCCAGGCGCGGCTGCTCCGCGGGCGAGACGCGGAGACAGAGGCGGAGCTGGGGCCACAGCGCCGGGTAGAAGAGGCACTCGCGCCAGTGCGAGCAGGAGGCCGAGGCCCGCAGCCGGTCGGGCGGCGGCAGGAAGGAGAAGATGTGCACGATGAGTTCGCTGGGCAGAGACGCGGCGCCGGCCGCCTGCCCGCACAGAGCCATCCGGCCCCGCCGCCGGCCGCTCGTCCCCGGCCGCCCGCGCAGTCCTCGCAGCAGCCCCCGCAGCCGGCGTAGCTGCCGCAGCCGCAGCCGCTGCCGCCGCCGCCGCCACCGCACCACCCGGGCGGCCCCGGCTCGGGTTCGCGCTCCCGGCGGTCGGGGCTGCGGCACTGACAAGAACAACAACATCAATGACAAGGAAGAAGGGGGCGGAACCGTCGTGCGCTTCGGCGGAACCAAGTGCGGCGAGGGCGGCGGAGAGGGGGAAGAGCTCGGGCGGGGAGGCCGGCTGCCCGCCAGCCGCCGCTCTTCTGCACCGCACGCAAGGACGCCCCGGTCGGTCCACTGAACAACCTCAGAGCCCTCGCTCCTACGGACCCAGGGTCCGGAGGCGGCCGCGCTGCCCCGGAGGAAACCGCGACTCTCCCCGGACCGGGACGCGGAGGCTCGGTAGTGGTAGGGACTGAGCTTGACGTCAGCGGAGAGGGGCGGAGCCTGGCGCGGCCGGGCGTGACTTCCGGAACCGGGGAGCTCCTGGTTGCCTGGATCGCGAGGCACGTGATCCAGGACGCCGGCAGGCCGAGGGGCGGGGCCGGCGGCGCGGGGGCGGGGCCACGCCGGCGGCGCCACTCGCGGGCTCGGTCCGGCCCCTGCAGCGGCAGCGTGCTCGCGGCGGGACCCCGGCGTGAGGCGAGACTTGCCGACGCGCCCTCATTCGCCCGGCTGAGGTCGCCGAGCCCCCGGGCTCGCACCAGCGACTTTCTCCGTCCTGCCTGCTCCGAGAGGGCGGCTCTGGGCGGCGCGCGGACCCGCCTCCTCCGCGCACGCCCCAATGCGGAACGAGTGACGACAGCGCCACCCTTAGTCTTTCGAGGGGCAGGAGGAAAAAAAAATGGCTAACGATTTTCATCTGAGGGGCGCGCTACCCGGACTTCAAGGCTCTCTGGACCCTTGTCTGCAAAAGTTCTGTGTAATTAGGATGTTTTATTAATAGCTAACTATCGTTTAGTGGCAACAACAGCAAATTAGGAAGTGAAGACAGAGGTTTTAATTTTCAGCTTCATAAAGTCACTGAAGTGTTTTTTGGAGTGAGCCGTAGACGCTTACCGTCTTGTGTATCCTTGTGCATCCACTTCCCTAACAGTGTACCCCTGCATATAAAAATAACACGACTTAAAATAAATATTTTAAAGTTAACTGATACTCCTGAAACAAGTTGGGGAGGAGAGCGTTTCTTTAGTTTGGTACCCCCCCAAAGAAAGGAATTTTCAAAACATAGTGCCTCAAATTCTCAGCATGTGAAGTAGCTCACTCATGTTGTAAGAGGCAGCGAAATCAGAAAGGAATACGATTTTATATAATAATTGGGGATTGCTCAGCGCAGTCTGCTGCTTCAGACTCTTGCACACACTAAGAAACTAGGTATTCTAGATGTTTTTAGCCTTATGAGAGCAGACCTTCTCTCCTTTCTTTTAATACGTTTTGGTGTCATGAACCTAATAAGCTACCAATAATAGCACCCTGCTATCTCTGAATTTCCATCTGCTCACTTGGTACTTTTAATAAAAATATATTCAAGATAGGTCACTTCTCTGAACTCTTGCCTATAAAATTCTATATAGTTATTATGTTTTATTAGCATTCTATGAACATTAAGTGGTAATAGTAAATTAGGAAATGAAGACTTGGGTTTGAATTGCAGTTTCAGGGTCATTTGAAGTGTTTTGCAGAGAACCATAGACTTGAGCTTCTCTTTAGTGTACATCTATCTCTGTGACTGGCATTCTTGGTTGTCAACTTGACAATATTTGGAATGAACTATAATCTAGAAATGTAGGCCATACCTGTGAGAGATATTCTGCTTTGTTTGAAGCAGGGGAATCCACTTCTAGTCTGGACCTTTGAGGTAGGAAGACACACCTCTGTTCCAGATCTCTAGGCAGGATGACACACTTTTAATATGGGCCACACTTTCTGCTGGAAGCCTATATAAGGACATGGAAGAAGGAAGGTTGGCTCTTTGCCTGCTTGCCCTTGACTTGCTAGCCCATCCATTCCTTCCCTAGCATGGAAGCCTGCTTTGGGATTCCAGCATATACTGAAGACCATTTGAAACACCCAGTTTTGTGGGACTGAGCAGCTACTAGAGTTTTGGACTCTTCATTCACTGCAGCCTGTAAGTCATTCCAATAAATGCCACACACACACAGCCAGGTGGTGGTGGCATATGCCCTTAATCCCAGCACTTGGTAGGCAGAGGCAGAGCCAGGCGAATCTTTGAGTTCAAGGCCAGCCTGGTCTATAGGGCTAGTTCCAGGACATCCAGAGCTGTTGCACAGAGAAACCCTGTCTTGAAAAAAATTACACACACACACACACACACACACACACACACAGAGAGAGAGAGAGAGAGAGAGAGAGAGAGAGAGAGAGAGAGAGATTGATTCCATAAGTTCTGTGACTCTAGAGAACCCTGACCAATACTACCTCTATAAAAACACATTGCAAAGATAACTTCACAGGTGACAAAAATGTTTGAACATCTTCTGACATTCCATATTCAAATGTACAATTATTTCCCCCAAATGATTCTCTTTTTGGCTTTTGCAAGACAGGGTTTCTCTATATAGCCCTGGCTAGACCAGATTGGCCTTGAACTCAGAGATCCACCTGCCTTATACAAACCAGGAACCAACTAACGGTAACATTTCCATTTATTTAGTTATATTTTCTTTTCCTCCTTTAAGTAATCTGGGAAGTGTTTTTGTTTGTTTGTGTCCTTAAATGTCCATTTCTCCCACTAACTAGACTCTTAATGGGTCTGACAAAGATTCATAGCATAGTTTTTGCCCGAGTAACTTTTAAAAGTCTAACTTCCTTTTCTTTTATTGCATCTACAGTTATTAGTTTGTATTATTCTGTAGACTTTAGAAACTTTCTTTCAAAAACTAGTAATGTAAAATAAAAAAAATCCAAAAACAAAATTAGTAACAGTTAATGGTTAATTGTTTTTATTGCTCATTTTGAAAGTAAGGCCTTGGAAAATGACAAATGAATTTTTCTTGGTTTTGGTTTTTCTGCATGTTACTATTTATTCATGAATGTTTTATAGAGTTGAATCAATCATTGCTTCTCAAATTCTGGTGCTTTCAGAATCCCCTTTCAAATAATTTTTTTTCTGTGATTATTACAGTTTTATTTTTTTAAGTTCTCTCCCTATTGTATGCTTGACAACTGATGGATTCTGGGAGAGGAACAGTTCCTGCCTTCAGTAGCGTACCAGGTAGTGGGCCTGTCAGACTCCAGTGATTAGCTCCAAAACTATGGCTGAGGATATCTAACTTAACATCAGTGCAGCCATGACAGGCTGCAGGCTAACAATACTAGGACTAGGCCTCACCTTTACAATAACCAGGAAAACCCTCAGTCTGTACTGTGAGGGGGCGTGTGTGTGTGTGTGTGTGTGTGTGTGTGTGTATCAATCAGAATTGAGACAAGAAAGTACTAGATGCTCCAGAACATTAAGAACAACATACATAACTTGTATATAGGTTGCCAATTTCCTTACAGCAACACAAGTATCAATGCCTGTTTGACAAGACTCCTGCTACCCTACTCCTGTCCAATCAGGGGTCCAACCCCCATCTGAATCTGGAATTCCCCTCCCCCTCCCCGTCCTATACTCTTTAAAACCCCTGCCATAACAGAGCTCGCTGCTCTCCCTAGAGCCCAAGCTCAAGCTTGAAATAAAGGCTTGTTGCTTTTGCATATGGACTCAGACTCCTTGTGGTCTCTGGGGGACGCATGACACAGGCATAACACCTGCCACACAGAGAGCCCTGCATACAACTAGCGGATTACAAACCAAAACCAAAGAGCATGAATTCTGGGAGGGCTCTGTGAGTGAGAGGGAAATGAAAGAAGGTGGGGAAGAGAGTAAACAGAATGTACTAAAATATGTAGGAAAGGACAAATTTAATCCATAAAAGAGTAAATAGAAAAATTCCTTGAGCAGTTTCAGGAAAGTGAGTGGGAAGCTGAGGCCGAGCGAGTTTCCTTCTTTCTTCTTTTCTCAGTTGGCTGTGGTCTAGCTGGGTGAACTTTAAACAAGTTGCTTAACCTGTTCGGTCTTTGCTTTTTACTGGGCAGGGATTTCTGCAGCCCTGTTCTTTGACTCTTAAAAACACACACCTACTGTTCTGTCAAGGCATATTTTACATGCCATAAAGCTTCCTATTTCACGTGTTTAACAGGATGATCTTTAGTAATTTTGTCAAGTGATGCAACCATCACCATAATTCAGATTCAGGACATTTTCTTCCCATGAAAAAGGTTCTATATATGGCTAATCCCCACTTCAACCATTTCCCAAACTATTGTGTACATTTTTGTCTACGTTGCCCCTTTTGGACATTTCAGATGGAATTGTACACTATATGACCTCTCAGATTTCTGTTACTCTGCAAACTATTTTGAGGTTCATTCATGATATACCATACATTCCATTATGTTACAAAGTAGCATTCCATTCTCCATTTTTGTTGATGTTGATATGCCTACCCAATAATAGATAGATTTTTAAATTGTTTCCAGACCAGGCTGGTATAAATATGCTGCTTTTAATTTAAACTAGCAACTGATCCCAAGAACATTTAGAAGTAGTGGCATAATATCATTGCAGGTCACCAAAATGTATCAAAAAGCTGCGAAGGCAAATATACGCTGACTGGTTTGTAATTGGTAGTTTTTCCTTAGACTCTTACTAGCAATGTGCTGCCTTCTTCTTGGGCAGTATTAATGCTTAGGCTTTAATAATTAAGAATGCTATCTAAATAAAATAAAAGCTATTTTGCTTAAAAGTGTTTCTAGGTGTTATGTTTGTATTTTTCTTTTCTTATTAAACAGTGATGATAGGAATACTTTTATCTATAACTGTGAACTAAGAAATGAATTAATGAGCTATGATCATGGCCAGTTATAATAAGAAAACAGTAAGTTCCAATAGTGACACAGAATTATCAAAGCAATATACTTAATATTAATTATCTATTGAGTATGTGTACTTTACACATTATTTCTTTTGACGTTATGTATGCATTTCATTGCTAAAGGAGCAATGTCAAGTTACAAAGGTCAGGATAAAATCACATTTCATGAAGTTATGCAACCTGAGCTATGTATGATTCAGAGTGTGGGAGGAGACACTGGTGTTATGAAGCTCATAAATACCTAGTACTACTGAGTTCCAGGTTCCAAAAGGGACATTTTGTCACTATGGCAACCACCATGCTTATTTGGCTCTGAATCCCTGGCAACGCATGGTTGTTAGGACTACTTCATCCAGGTAGATGGACTGGATTGTATTACCTGTCTGTCGACATCCAATGAGTCTCTTTTTTCATGTCATTCTTTTTAGAGATGTATTCGTTGTTTTGTATTATTTTTCCAAAAGATATTTAAGTATTCAGTGTTTTCATATGCTTCTTTTTAAAACATGCTAAGTTTAGTGCTTTTTTCCAGTTAGGTAACAAGGGTTTCCTCCCATTATTGCTTAAACTTAGCAACTTGTTTTGAATTAGATATAATTTTTATAATACTAAATTTCGTGAATTGATTTCTTCTCTGTCTTTAGCTGAAATTGCTGAGGGAATGTGCTAGGACCATCTTAGGGACGCACATAGGTTACAAATCATTAATTGATTTGATTGGCTGAGCATAGAGGACTGACATTATATGCAGTTCTTTGGACAGATGGGCCTGGAAATAAGGCCTGAGAGAACAAAGAGCCTTTTTCAGAATGGATGCGATAGGCCTGCAACTACTCTCCAGTCCATTTTGTACAGTAGATATCATGGCTCAGTTATTTTTTATGCCAAGAAGCCTATATTTCTACATTGAACAAAGGCGGCCCAAGACGGACACCCCTGGGACAGATCATATTGTAGGAACTGTTAATTCTACGAGTCGAGAATAAGACCACAGTTTAAAGCCAAATTTGAAGGAAGCTTTAATTAAACAGTGGTCTGGTCAATGGACTCTGGCCAGGTTCATACCTGGGTTCCCAGAAAGTGGCCCTAAGTCACACTTCATATGGGCTTAAAGTATTTCCCATCAGTTCCAGACAAGGGCAAGTGTATACCTGACATATTTCCTGCCTACTTACTTCAACCAGAGGCAAGTATACAGCCTGATTTATTTCCTGCCCGTGAACCTCCTGCTCACTTGTGATCAAGCACATTAGGTGTAGTTGGTCAAACAAACTCGCTTAGGGGGATGGAAAACTTGTGGCTTGTTATCTCACATAAACAATAGCCTCCAACATTTTAGGCAAGGGGTTTGCAGGTCAGAGGCATTTTTGTTTCGTGGATCTCTTAGGTTACAGTAATTGAAACAAACTGCAACTGGCTTCACAGAACTAGATTGTGTCTGTGTTGTTACTATTCATTTCAACTTGGCAGACTCTTGAATCACTGGAGATGGGCCTGCCTCTATGGGAATTATCTCAGTTACATTAACTGAGGTGGGAAGACCTGTCCACTTTTGGGTGGCATCTTTCCCTGGCTGGAATCCTGGACCACATAAAATAAAGAAAGCAAACAGCATTGCCAAGCATTCCTTGCTTTGTTTCTTGACTGTTGACACAATCTAATTAGCTGCTTCAAGTTCCTCACCGTGCTTTGACTTCCTCACCATGACAGACTGTACTTTGAACTGTACCTAAGGTATTTCTACAGGAAAAGAAGTAAAATCAGTTCCCTCGGGCATAACAGTGATTGATAATCTGGGCCGTCTTGCAGAACCTGAGCTAAGAAATAATGGGAGGAGCACATCTTGACCAGGACTTCTTAATTATGCTCCCGCCCTAGTTATTTTTCTATTAAATCCCAAAGTTTGTATCAATACCCTGAAGACAACTTTAAATTGACTACACCCTTTTGTTTATTCCTCTTCCCAGTGTATGCTTACTTTTCTTTTTCTTTTCTTTTCTTTTCTTTTTTTTTTTGCTTTGAAAAAAAAAAAAACAGGGGCCAGGTGTGGTGCCACATACCTTCAATCTCAGCAGTTGGGAGGTAGAGGCAGGTGTATCTCTGTGAGTTTGAGGCCAACCTGGTCCACAGAGTAAGTTTCAGGACAGTTAGAGGTAAGTAATAGAGAGACTTTGTCACAAAAACAAAAACAAAACCAACCAAACAATAAAACAACCTCCCCCCTAAAAAAAGAAAGGTCTAAAGTGATGTAATTGGCCTTTTTAGGTAGTTTGAATAGTTGAGTAGTCTTAGAAGTTGTTGGAGTCTTAGCTTCTTGTAATATCCACCACACTTCTTGAGACCATACAGACTTTGTTATGAGGAAGTTAAGTTGTGAGAAATTACTGCAATATTCTTATCATAGAATTAATATATAATTTTTTGACAACAGTATTTTAGAAACCATTTGGTACAGGAAAAAGCAGAAATAAAGTATTCTCATACAATGAACACAAAAGGAAGTATGGGGCAAAGGTTTGCTTAACATGGGGATGTTAATTAGTTTAGGGAATAATTAGATAAGGGCAGGAGATAAAAACTGGCAGGCAGTGTAAGAGCAAGGGTCTCAGGGTGAAGAGTTTCCTTGTTCTTAGTCAGAAGCAGGAAATATCCTTGGGTCTCAGTCCAGGAATGCCAGAAGGGATCTCTGATTTCTTAGCTCCTTCCAAGGGAACACTTCTGCCAAGAGGAGATAGATACATGAGGATGTGACCCAAACTCTGGTCCAAATACTAATTCCTTTTGGTAACTCGCTTTAAATTTAGTTCTCTAGGATTTCATAATGAAAATGGGTTATATTTATTCCCCAGTTTCAGCCCATCTCCTAATGACGTTATTGTAAACAGAAGCTTTTCTGTTCTACCTGGTCCCGCAGCTGCTTCCAAATAATCATTCAGAGGCTTAATGTTAATTATAATTACTTGGCCGATGACTCAGGTTTATTACTGGCTAGCTCTTACATACAAATTAACACATTTCTAATAATCTGTGTATTGCCACGTGACTTCGTGGCGTTACCTGTTCTCTAGTACGTCCTGCTGCCCTGGCAGTTTGCTGGCATCTTTCCTGACTCCGCTTTCTTTCTCCCTCTATCCCTGCTTGGATCTTCCGCTTAGCTATATTCTGCCCTGCCACAGGCCAGAGCAGCTTTATTCATCAGCCAATAAAAGCAACACATATTCGCAGTGTACAGAAGGACATCATGTTAGGATTACCTCTTCAGAGGGGGAAATGCTACAGTAATTTTGGAGGGTATCTGTGTTTTGCTGAGGCCTATTAAGACAATGATACTTCTGTCTGGTCAAAAGAATTGAATTTTAAGTCCAATCTCTGGCCCTGGGTGAAGATCTAACATTCCAAACTTCCTAAAAAGATAGAAGTTAATCCAACTAGCTCAGTTAATCACCTGAATACCTACCTCACTTTAGCAAGAATAACTCACCTTAAACCTTGTGAAAAGAGATGGAAAGCATAATTATCCTTTTAATGAGATAGGGTTTTATTTTTTTCTTGCCAGAACCTTTACCCTTAGTGCAGTTACTTATGGAGTTGCTGACATGCAACTGGGCTAAACCTGCCCATTTTTCCAAGTTACTGAAAAAAACAGCAGCAACAACAAAACCCTATAACTTGTCTGCTTTTTTTCTTTCTCTCTTTTTCTTTTAAGTAATTGCCATGTCTTAGATATGCTTTCTGGATACTCTGAGATTTCTTACTCTTCTTCCAAATCTCCCTTCCTACCCTCTATTTCTGCTGTATGGCTCCTGGTCTGACCTCCACTGTTAATCTCCATGCCTAACTTAAAAGACAGTTTCCCATTTTTCCCTATAATCCCCAGGCTGTATAATGAGCTGCCTGTAGCATGATTAATAAAAACCCAGAGACAGATATTGGGGTTCAATTTGAAGAATAGGAAAACAAAACAGCCAGCCACTGGCTCTTACCTCTACTCTCAGTCCGAAATGGTGATCTTGCCTCCAGGAATCCTCAGAATGAGACTGTCTGAGAGCTGTCTCCTCCTGTTTTATATTCCTCTCGAGTGCTGGAATTAAAAGCATACACTACTACCGCCTGGTTTCTATGGCTAACTAGTGTGGCTGCTGGGATTAAAGGTGTGTGTCACCACTGTCTGGTCTGTAAGGCTGACCAGGGCGGCTGTTTTACTCTCTGATCTTCAGGCAAGCTTTATTTATTAAAATACAAATGAAATATCACTACAACTGCCTGTTCATCCTCCACGACCTTGATAATTGCCTTGGAAGCCTCTTCCCCTACATATGTAATGTATTCTTCATTCTGGTTTCACTTAAATGCCATCTGTGCAGAAAGACCTCTCTGCACTACCATGTCCAGAATATCAGCCTCTTCCATCCAACACAGCCTGTGCTTTGAGTCTGTGAGGTGCTGGAGACCTAGCTTGTACTTACAGGGCAAACCCTCTACCTCTGGGTACATCAGAACCTCATCTTTATTCGTTCAATTTCCCTTTGTAGTTGGTCATCACCTAGCACACTTTATATTTTGCTACTTTGTCATTTCTCTGTTTCACTAGGATATAGGCATCCAGAGGTCATAACTTTGTATTTGTTGATTTTTATATCCTCAATGTCAAGAGTCCTTGACATGTAATAGGCACTCAAAATATTTGTTTAATAATGAAAGAACCTGGCAATGCTGTACAAAGTACATAGAACTAAAAGAGATTATAGTTAGAATGGTATTTACACATACACAAATTAAGTACCAACTACTGAGACAAAGCATTTGTGGGGAGAGGGAAGGGAACAAACATGAAAAAGACAGTGATGAAATACAAATCAACTATAATCTAAAATAAATATTCGTGCGAGAGTTGGAAGAAAGAGCCGTAAGTACTAGTTTGAAAATTAATGTTGGAGCCAAAGAGTTGACTCAGCAGTTACGAGCACTTGTTGCTCTTGCAGACTTGTGCTTGGTTTGCAGCACCCACATGGTGGCTCACAACTGCCTGCAGTTACCATTCCAGGGGATTTGATGTGATGCCTCTTCTGACCTCCAATGTCTCCTGCATGTACGTGGTACATATACATACATATACTCACACACACACACACACACACAAAACGAATATATACAAAATATTTTTAAAAAGAAAGGAAATTATATTGGCAGGTAACTATTACAGTGGACTGGACATCAGTTCCCTGGGTCCTACACTATACTATAAAACTATAGTTTGCAGAGGACGTGGGGAGGAAGGCATTAGCTGCCAGGCAGGTACTTTTATAGGCAATGCTGTTGTTCGTGCCATGGGGGAAGAGAACAACCGCACCTTTAGAATCATTGCTAACCTATTAACAATGTTTATTGTTCTGTTTCTGTATCTGACAAGATTCCTCCCACCCTGAGAAAAACTCAGTGAACTGCTTTAAACCAGTTCCACAACTCAGTCCTCCAAGGTGACTTAAAGCTTAATTCTACAGCCAAAGGGCGATTCTGATTGCTATTTTTGAAGACTCCATGGTGGGGGGTTAGCATGGTTTCCAGCTGTGTGTGCAGGGGAATATGCCTCGATTCCATCTGACGTTTTCCCCCGTATGATTATCATGAGAGCTCTAATAAACGAGCTCTTTGCTTTCCTTGTTGAGGGGTATGTATGTGGGGGTTCTGCTTTGACGACTTTCTCAAGTGCTCTTTTTACTATTATCTTCTGGCCATAATTATCATCTTTCCACTTATCATTGTAAAGGTTCAGATCTTATGAAAATGGACAAAATGAGGATGTGATGGCTCTTCGAATAAAAAAAGAAATGTCATGAAATACAAAACTTGGATAGTGACAAGAACAGTAGTGGTGGTCCTAGGTAGAGAGCACGTGCTTAGTATGTGCCAGGCTCTGAACCTGTCCCTAGCATCGGTCAATTCATTCATTCATCCATGCATCCATCTGAAGCATTTATCTAATTATTCTTTATCAATAAAAACTCAGGAGTCAGATATCAAGGTAAGAACCTGAATGATCAGAGAAGCAGCAGAGAAACCACCAGGGACCTCCCTTCCCCTCTCTTTCCTTCCTTGATTCAAAAGGGCAGAGAATCTTTTTAAAACCCTTCCTACTAATTTCTGTGTGTCTCTGTATGTTACCGGTCCTCCAAAACCTGTATGGCCAATTTTGGCCAATTAGTAGCTAGCTCCACCCTTTGAGTCAAAGTAAACTTTATTGGTAATTTTGGGAGTGTCAGGGTGCTATCAAAATATCCCACAACATCCATCCATCCACTCATCCACCCCTAATCCCCCACATGTCCACCCGTCCATCCACCCACCCATCCATCCACCCACCCATTCATCCACCCACCTGTCTATCCATCCATCCATCCATCCATCCATCCATCCATCCATCCCTCCATCCATCCATCCATCCATCGGGGGATGAGGGGGGACACAGAGTGAATGGAAAAAATGAGTTCAATAATAAACGTTTTGTTTTAGGTAATAGTAGATCATATCTGAGGAATTTTTAATGCAGAATAATAGACCAAATGAGAAATATTGACTCAGAAGGTATTTCCCCCCACAGAGAGATAATTGAAACAGGAAAAAGTGAGATTTTCATTTTCAAACCAAAGAGTGATGGAGAAAACCATAGGAAACTGGTGAACTTACAGGTCAGGGAAGAAAGAAGTGCAAATGAGTATGACAGGCAAGATATAAAGAAATAAATCAGGACAGCTCTAAATAGACACAGCTATAAGATTTTATCCAGGCTTTAAGAGTAATCAAGCTACCATCCACTCTCATATTTAATAATTTTTCAAACATGTTCATTTAAATCCTCAAAATCTCAGATGAAATGAAAGCAATATTTCATTTAAATCGTTATTACAAATTTTCAGATTGGCATATTTTCCCAGTAACCTCTGAAACAAAATACAGCTTGTATCCTTTTGCACATTTAATTGGAATTTGGATGAAAGATAAAGAATATGATGCAATAAGACTCCGTCACCCAGGAAACCAACTAATATCCCCGACAAATTGTGCAGCCTTTTTTATAAATATGAGTCAACTTTGCTCAGCATCTGAGCTAGTTCTATATATAAAAGGAACATTGACTACATATTTATTTACACTGGTAGCAAATTGAACAAGTTAAGAAATATAGAAATAGGTAATTTTAAAATAGTTCATGGAAATGACATTCTTTAAATAGTTCATGGAAGGGGGTGGAGAATTTCGTATTTGGCATGTACTAAGTTTCAGTCTGGAAAGATGCACAGGTTTCTTTTTTTTAATTTATTAATTAAATTTTTAAAATTTATTTTACATCCTGACTGCAGTTTCCCCTCCGTCCCCTCCTCCTATCCACACCCCCCCATGCCTCCCTTATACCCTTCCCATGCAGCGGTTTCTATAGACAATTCTGGTGGTTGTACAGAGTGTGAGTATACTCAGTGCACTTACGATAGTAACTGTGATGGTTTGAAAGAAAATGGCCCCCAAAGAGAGTGGCACTATTAGTAGGTGTGGCCTTGTTGGAGGAAGTGTGTCACTGTGGGGGTGGGCTTTGAGGTCTCTTTTGCTCAAGCTTCCCTTAGTGTGATTCTCAGTTGACTTCCTGTTGCCTGCAAGATGTAGCACTCTCAGCTCCGGCACCACGTCTGCCTGTATGCTGCCATGTTCCCCACCAGGATGATAATGGACTGAACCTCTGAAATGGTAAGTGAGTCACTCCAAGGATATGTTTTCTTTATAAGAATTGCCTTGGTCATGGTGTCCCTTCACAGCAATAAAAACCCAAACTAAGATAGTAATCTTATGTATACTTTATCATAGTTAAAAAAAAATTACCTCACTCACATTTTATGGTGGAAAAGAAGAGCTAATTCCCAAGAGCAATGATTATATCAATTTCACTTTAATCCCAAGTCACCAAATTCACAACTGACATTTAGTGACGAGGCGGGTAAAATACGTTCAGCCTGAGACGGCACTGACAAGGGAAAAAGGAGAACAGTATAAAAACGGTTTTTAAAAAAGATTTTTATCCATTATTCTTTGTTATGATTTATATAATTTGGCTTCATATTAAGGACATGGTAAGCAATGGCATAGTAGCCAGCAAGGTAATTTTTAAAAGCTAAACTTTAAAACATGGCTCAAATGTGCACAATTTACATGGTGCTCGCAATGACCAGGCCTGTAGAGAATCAGTCAGGAACATTTGAGGAAGGAAGTTTTACCTTGCTTTCATCCAATCAGTTACCAAAAAAAGGAAATATTCGTGTCGTGAGGCATTTGGTCAGCTCTTTTGATTTGGTTTGTAACTCTGCCTCTTTTTTTAAAAAAATTTTTTCCTGTACAACTTTTTATGCATATGAATGTCTGTGCACCGTGTGTGTACAAGTGCGTTGGGAGACCAGAAGATCACCTGAAGCTAGAATTGCAGATGGTTGTGAGGATCCTGTGGGTGCTGTAAATTGAACCTGGGTCCTTTAACCGCGAGTGCTTTTAACTGTAGAGCCATCTCTACAGCCCCTGCACTTTTTCCTCTTATTACCACAAAACGCACCAGCTCTGGAGAGTGGCGCCTTCCTAGCGGATCTGTTACTTCCTCAACTGAGATCCTTGCCGCCTGCTCGTCTGAGTTTGTCTGTCTGCCCCTCGTGTTTCCTAAGTGCCTGTCACAGCTGTTCTCAGCCCGGGGCTGTGGGAAGTGGACTTCTGTCTCCACGTCCTGCCAGGGCTTCTGGTTCTTCGGTCCCAAAGGTACCTCTGTTTAAAATCTTCTCTGTATTAGTGAAGTTTCTTGTTGCTGGAACTGAATAGTTGACAGAAAACTAAAGGAAGCATTTCTTCTGGTTTGTGGTTGATGTGGTTATGTCTCTCATGATTGGGAAGCTTGGCTACAGGAACCTCCGGGGCTGTGGTGAAGGGAGTGTGACCTGGCTGGTTAAATCCTGTTAGCAGACAGAAAGCCCAGCTGTTGCTCTGGTTCCCCGGTCGTACGTACAAGGCCTGCCCTCCAGTGACCCTCTTTCTCCAGCTAGGCTCTCCTCCTGAAAGACTGTGTAATCTCCCCGAACAGCTATACTACCTGGACACTGAGCATCCGAATATGAGCCTGTGGGGGACATTACATTCTCAAGGCATCATAAGCTCCGTATCACGCTGCCATCCAGCCGGGACGCACCAGGTCACAGAGTGAGATAAAATGGACCTCCATACCACTCCAGAGCAATCACTGTCTCACCCAAACCAAGACCTGGATTTGTGGCTAGTGAGAACTCAGGCTGAGAACCAGCGTTTACCACTCCAAACAGCAAACAAACAAACATTCAACATTCTGTTCCATAATAAGATTCTATATACATTTTCATTTAAAACGTCTCTCATATGAAGCTACTGAAATAAGTAATAAAAATGAATTTTTTCTTTTTTTTTCAAATTTGAAAATAGTCTGATGGAACAAATTGAGAAGTAGGACGTTCCTGTTTCCTTGATTCGGGACTCAGGTCTCTGAGCTGAGAACGGAGTACGTTAGAGTCTGGACAGCCTAAAGGGGGGTGCTGCTGCTTCTGTGTGAAGCGGGCGGTGGCCTTGTAAGCGGTGGTTCTGTGTAACGCCACGCGGCCTGCAGCTGCTCTACAGAGAACTGGGGAGTGTGGACTGTGTTCTCTCATCCCAGCAGTAGCCAGGCCAGTTACCTATGGAAAGCTACCTTGTCGTCTGGTTATGTGCTCAACAATGAGACTTTCTTGGAGGCTTTTGTTCGTTCACTTTATAGTGGCTCTAGCAAGACAGGCAGGCAGCTGACTGTGGGAGCAAAAATCAGAAAAGCAGAGATGAGTAACTGTCACGTCGGTGTTGAAACACTGAAGTAGAGAGCCACCGATTTCATCTGCAGTGGCCCAGGTTATAGTCAAGTTTCATTATAATTAAGCTTGTTTTTATACATGAGCAGGGTTTATGTGGTCAGGAACAAAGTTCACAGTTTGTTAATTTGTGGGAAACACATTATTCTGCTTCCAGTTTTCCACACATGGGTCTGCTTGAGTTCCTGCCTGCGTGTCTCCAGTTGGATGTACGCTAGTGACTTTTGCAACCTCCGCTCACTTGAGTGGTAGTGACTGGCAGCATCTTCTGTTGCCAATGTGAATCTTTCAGACATAGTAGTCTGATTCCTGTGAGCAAAGAAAGGCTTGGTAGGAAAATTGCTTTTGCAAGTAATAATCTTTCCTTAAATGTTATCTCAATTTTCTTCTATAAAGTGTCGATGTGAAATAAAAAGTTTCATCAAACAGAAAACATAACAAATTGAATTCAGAGGTCATACTGTTGATTTTTGGTGTTTTTTCTTTTTTAAAGATTTATTATGTATACAGTGTTCTGCCTGCACTGCATGTCTTCCTGCAGGCCAGAAGAGGGCACCAGACCTCATTACAGATGGTTGTGAGCCACCATAAAGTTGCTGGGAATTGAACTAGGGACCTTTAGGAAGAGCAGTCAATGCTCTTAACCTCTGAGCCATCTCTTTAGCTCAGACTTTTGGTGTTTATAAGACATTAATCTTAATGTGTGGTTGAGAGAGTAGGGGTGGAGAGGGAGAGAAAGACAGAGAGAGAGAGAGGAGGGAGGAAGGCAGGGAGGAAGGGAGGGAAAAAGAAATACTGAGTGCTTCTTTTGCCCACATTCCAGCCTCTTCACATAACCTCAGGACTCACTGAGTATTAGTAGGCTTTCTAGAGGAGAGCTGTATGGACATTTTCACATCGGCTACCACCTCCACCTGCTAAGTGGACAGTAGGTACACTAAGGCTTGGCTGTGAGTTAGAAATACAGAACACACAGGGCACTCCCTCTGGCTGCTCCAAGTGTTAGCTTTTCCAG
The DNA here is from genome assembly GCF_014885135.2 of Alexandromys fortis. Lineage (NCBI taxonomy): Eukaryota > Metazoa > Chordata > Mammalia > Rodentia > Cricetidae > Alexandromys > Alexandromys fortis. The sequence goes on along the minus strand of NW_026067913.1, from coordinate 3,454,164 downwards.
CCGTGCACCACTGTTAACCTCTCTCAGCTTAGTCTCAAGGACCAAACATTTAGTCCTTGGCACTGGGAAAAAAGTGAACAACTAACTCTCCCCCAGGCCCTTCCAAAGTGTTGGCTCTGTCATTTTTTGATGCCCAGTGTGAGTGTAGGGCCTGACAGGTAAGGACTGTTGACTAAATGAAGGATTGCATCTGGCAGCTGGGCTGCTCAGTCTGTTCCACAACACTTTGTAAGCAAGAACTTTCATTAAGCCCTGCCGTGTGAATACCACTCAGCAGAGTGAGCAAGCAGAATTTTAAGAATTTTAATTTTGCCTGTGTTGGTTAAATAATTCAGGTGCTAGTTATGATATTGGAAGTCCAGCAGGAGAAAAACCCCTAGTCTGTAGGAGATTACAAGATGGCGGATGTAACGGAAACCTTAACCCTGTGAACACAGGGGCAGAGAAATTATGTAAAGTCTTTCTGGATGTCCTGACTTTGAACTGACCTTTGATACCTGGAGGAGTGTGACCTTGGACTGAGGTGTGGGAGTGGGATGAGCAGTACCTCACCAGGAGCTGCATGAGTGGAAGGAGAGGAGGGGACAAGGAGGAAGGAGCATCACTCAGGGCAGTACAGCATAACTTCGTGTTCAGTGGCTGGAAAGGCAACATGAGACCATTGTCCCAAGGTTTTGGATGCCAAAGAGCATTCTGAACACCTTTGAAAGCCATCACAACTCGCCAAGCAAGGAAGTGAAACATGGTAGATCTGTGTAACCAAGTTATTATTAGTAGGTGCATGTATGGAGATCTTCTGCCAAGTTTGGAGGACGTAACTGTGCTAGGTTCTCATTCAGATCGGATGACTTAGAATTTACAGGCGGGGATACGGGCACGTGGATTTTAAGATCCTCAGGTAATTAAGAACACCTGGAGCGATAGAGCAGCTGCCAACGCCAAGTGACTTAACTTTTCTGAATTTAATTTATATATCTGAAAAATATTGACTAATAAGGCCTTGATGTCTACCTCCTAGTATTGCTGTGCCCTGGTCCGTCTGTGGACTTTTGGACCACGGTAGTATGCAAACTGCAGCTCTTCAACCAAAATCAACGTGGCAGTTTGGAGCCATGTGTTATGATTTGGATATAAAATGTCTTTTACAGGCTCACGGATCTGAACATTTGTTCCTAGCTATTTTACTGTTTGGGAACATGAGGCCTAGAAAGTGGAAACAGGTCTCATGGGTCTTTGGAGGTTCTAGTTTGTTTTCTCTGCTTACTGCTCGCAGTAATGTGGCTAAGACTTTCCTGCAGCTCCTTGCCATCCATTGCTGCTCTGCCCTGCTTCCTTACCACTATGGACCTCGTGAAACCATTAGCTCAAACAAACCTTTCTCTCAACGGTTAAAAAGGATTTGTTTATTTTTATTTTTGTGATTGCCTGATGTTTGTCTGTGTACCATATGCATGCCTGATGTCTATAGAGGCCAGAAGGGCATTGACTCTCCTGGAACTGGAGTAACAGGTGGTTCTGGAAACAGTCTCTTATTATTCTGAAAGAACAGCAAGTGCTTTTAATGGCTGAGCCATCTTTCCAGCACCACCTCCACCCTCTTAAGTTGTTTCCATCAGGTATTTTGACCACAAGGATGAGAAAAGTAACAGCCATTAAATTTTGGGAATTTTTTTAAATGTAGTAATGGACATTGAATAGATGTCATTATCAAACTGGAATGCTTTGTTTTGAAAACCTAGACTCAAGCCATGTTGTGGAATGTTTGTTTAGCTATGAAGATGTGTTGTATTTGTTTAATTATGTAAAGCTGTGTTGTTATTTTGCCTTGACTGCCTAAGGCAACTGATTGGTCTAATAAAAAAAATGAACAACCAATAGTGAGGGAGGAGCTATAAGTGGGACTTCAAGGCCCAGAGAGTAAGTAGGAGGAGGAATTTAGGCTCAGGGAAGAAAGAAAAAGGGACACCAGGGAGACGCCAGGGGCCAGTCAGCCAGACACAGAGGACGCAGGAAAGTAGGACATAACAGAATGAAGGAAAGGTCAAAAGCCCTAAGACAAAGCATAGGTGAATAGAAACAGGTTAAATTAAGTTAAAAGAGCTAATGGGACAAGCTTGAACTAAGGCAGAGCATTCATAATTAATAACAAGTCTCTGTGCCTTTACTTGGGAGCCAGTTGGCGGCCTAAAGGAAAAGCAACAACAAAGGCAGGCTTGAGGCTAGGCTGGACAGGACAGAAGAGTGGGCAGAAGTGAGACAGACTTGGGGAAATGGGAACTTGAGAGTATAGATGGAAGTTTCTCTCCTGCCTGGTTCCATAGCCATTCAGTCCCAAATAAACACACAGAGGCTTATATTAATTATAAACTGTTTGGCCTATTGTTCAGGCTTATTACTGTCTCTTACCACTTAAAGTAACCCACAATTCTTGTCTATGTTTAGCCATGTGGCTTGATACCTTTTCTCAGTAAGGCATTCTCATCTTGCTTCCTCTGCTTCTGGATGGTCTCTGCCTTTCCTGAGTTGCCTCGCCTATACTTCTTGCCTGGCTACTGGCCAATTGGCATTTTATTAAACCTGAGCGACAAATCTTTACAGCGTACAAGAGCATTCTCCCACAGCATGAGAGCCCTTGGGGAGGCTGTCAAGAGGCCTGGAGTGAAGGGGAACAGTGTAAGAGGAAGCTGCAGAAAAGCAGATAACCGCAAAAACAAAGGGCTCAGCAAAATTCCCACCCTGGTGACGTGAAAAGCAGAGCATGGTTATAATACATTCCAGTAAGGCCCTTTCCGGGGAGTGCAAGGGATCTGATTTCTTGCTGCTTACAGCAAGATGTAGGAGAGAGATGAGCTGAGGAAGGGAGGGGTGAGCTAAAGAAGGAGCTGTTAAATATAAAGGAGCCAGGACTTGGTGGGTTTGAAAATAAAACTTTCTATTTCCCAGTTCCTCCAGATGGCAGACACTTCTAAAATTAAGAAAAGAAGAAAAGGCTGTGGAAGATCTAATCTATGGTATGATCAGGAAAATATGGTATAATAGAAGGCTTAGAGGGTGACTGTAAACCCTTCATTAAGACCTCATCCAGATGTGAGAAGATGTGTAGGGAGGGGCCGGAGAGATGGCTCAGATGTGAAGAGCACAAACTACTCTTTCAGAGGTCCCTAGTGTGGTTCCCAGAACCCAGGCTTGGTGGCTCATAACCACCTTGTGGCGCCTGTTGCTCCAGAGAACTCCCAACATCTCTGGCCTGTGTGGACATCTGTACTCATATAGAAACATACAACACAAAACACACACATACACACTTAAAAATAATAAAACTAAATCTTCAAAATAGATGTTTAGGGGTTAGCATGTGTGATGGCTAATTTTGGTTGTCATACCTGGGAATAGGGACCTCAACTGAAGAATTTACCCTATCAAATCAGACTGTGGGCATGTCCATGGTGTTTCCTTAATTGTTAATTGATGTAGGAGGGCCCAGACCACTGTTGGTACCATCTCAGCCAGGTGGGCATGGGTGTATAAGACAAATAGCTGGTGTGATGCCTATGAATGAGTGACTAGCACGGCAAGGTATCCCTAAAGGTGCAGAAGTGGCAATAGCTTGGCAGTAACCAATAGCTCTCTAACTGGACTTAAGGTGTGCTCAACAGAGGAAATTCACACCGGATAATGGAAACCTAGCCAGCTACTCAGGGCTAGGGAGCTCATGGGTCTTAGAGGAGAACCTATTACCTCCATGTCTCTAAAACAATATAATGCCTAACTGCATTTTAAATACTTAGCTTTATGCCCACAGCTAAGTATAATTCTCACCCCTCATCAAAGAAACTTTTTTTTTCAACAGGCTGAGACTATTACAGAAAAACCACAAATGTTCAAAACTGTAGAGAGCAACTGATGTTGGGTGCCCACCCCTACTTGATACATCTACAAGCAAATCCCTGCACCTAGGCTCAGTCACCTTCTTTTCTTTTCTTCTTTCTTCTTAAAGTTAAAATATAATTTAATCATTTCCCTCCTTTTCTTTCCTCCTTCCAATCGCTTTCATGGTACACCTTGCTCCCTTTCAAATTTATGTCCTCTTTTCTTTGTTACTGACACACATACATAAATGTATTATATATATATATATGCATATATATCTTGTTCAGTCTAGTTAGTGTTGTTTGTATGTATATGATTTCAGAGCTAAACAATTGGTATCAAATAATCAATTAGGGGCTAATTTCTGTGAATGCTTTCTTGTACAACCCAGGACCACCAGCCCCTGAGGAGGCACTGCACACAATCAGCTCCCACCTCAGTCATTAATCAAGAAAATACCCCACAGACTTGCCTACGGGTCAATCTTTTTTTTTTTTTTTGATTTTTCGAGACAGGGTTTCTCCATAGTTTTTGGTTTCTGTCCTGGAACTAGCTCTTGTAGACCAGGCTGGCCTCGAACTCACAGAGATCCGCCTGCCTCTGCCTCACGAGTGCTAGGATTAAAAGCGTGCGCCACCACTGCCCGGCTACGGGTCAATCTTATGATGGCGTTTTCTCAATTAAGATCCCCTTTTCCTAGGTATGTATGGGTATGTATCAGGTTGGTAAAAAAAAAAAATAACCAGTGTCAGGTTCAGAGGAAATTCCAATTCTCCAACTCCCCAAACTCCCAAAGGCAGTTCACACATCTGAAAAGAGTTTAAACTGGACTATAGAATTTCTGGTGGCTCTATAAAAGCCAGCATTCCTCTGGAACTTGTGAAACAGTTCCTCTCTGTCAAAAGGGGTCATATTCCTTACCTCTGGCAGAAGGGACACATGACATGTACCTATCTCTGGCTGCATATCAAAGCTCACAGGCCTTCAGACTCCACCACCAGTCTCTACTCACAAGTGCTTGTTATACATCTCCAAGTCCCTATGGCCTACAATTTTCACCTTATTATGAGCTGCTGTTCTCTCCTGTTCTGGCACTTTTTCTTCTTCTTCCTCTTCTTCCTCTCCTTCCTCTTCCTCTTCCTCTTCCTCTTCCTCTTCCTCTTCCTCTTCCTCTTCCTCTTCCTCTTCCTCTTCCTCTTCCTCTTCCTCTCCCTCTCCCTCTCCCTCTTTCTCTTCTTCTTCTTCTTCTCTCTCTCTCTCTCTCTCTCTCTCTCTCTCTCTCTCTCTCTCTCTCCATATATACGTATGTATCTCCACTCTCTCCACTCTTCTCTCCCGTTTCCCTAGCCCTGGTCATTTCCAGTCTGCTGGCCATGTTGAATCTATTTCCTCTCTCTGCTCTGGACTCTCCCAGGAGCCGCTGACTGTTCTGTCTCTCATATCTACATTGAAAACCATACGATGAAGCGGTCATGTCGGCAGTTTCTTTACTGCATTGCCTCACATCCAGCCAGGACACGGAGTTTACATATTTACTCTCTTGTTGAAGGGCATCTTGATTGTTTCCATGTTTTGGAAATCGTGATTAAAACTGCTCTGCAGGGTTTTGTTTACCTGGAAGCTTTCAGCTGACTTTCATAAATACAGAAGAGTGTGATTGCTGGGTTGTATGCTAAGAATTTGTGTAGTTTTTAAGAAACTGCCAAACTGCCTTCTACAGTGGCTTACCACGTTTCCTCTCCAGCAGCGAGGAGTGAGGATTTGTGTCCACATGGGGCCAACATGCTGTTGGCAGAGTTTTGTATTGTCACCCTTTTGATAGATGTGTTGCGGCTCGTCATTGCTGTTCTAATTTTTCATTTCTTCATGGCACAATAGTGAAACATCTTTCACGTACTTTTTTTTTACCACTATAATTCTCCTTGTAATGGTGCTTTATCAAATTTGTCTTGTGCTAATATTTCCCCATTTATGTTTTTTTTGTCTCATTCTCCTGATTTATACAGTTTTTTTAAGGAGTGTATAATTAGGGAACAAGATGCACAGAGATAGTTTGAAGTAGAAAGAGGACTTTTGATGGTAAAGTTCTGCAGACAGAGAACACAGCCAGCTTTTATGAAGAATAAAGACCAACTCAGAGGATGCAGCTGACAGCCCAAAGCGACCTGTGAACCCTAGTATTTACAGGCCGAGTAGCCAGCCTTCATCAAGCAGTTAGCACCATGTGCCTGTGTAGACCTCAGACTTTAGAGGATTAATAACTTCTATCTTTCTTCGCTTTTGAATGGGAACATTTGTAGCAGTAACCTGTATCTTGTGACTATTGGCTAATTTTGTTTGTAGAGATAGAAAGTTACCCTTTTAGTTTCTAGATTTTCCAATCAAGAGTACTACTATTAATTAGGGCAAGGCTTTTTAAACCCTTTCTACTTGTGGCTCTTCTGGCTCCTGAACTTTTCATAAAACTCTGTCTATTTAGATATACAAAATATATATGGCAATCAAATGTTTACTACTAATAAATCATAAAGAAATTTATTTTAAAGTATTTTTTTGGTGTACATATATTTTACTACTTATTAAGGGTCAAGAAGATTTGCATACTAATGAGATAAATGCATTTTTGGTATTTCATTTTGATATAGAAAACATTTCACTTGTGGTGCAAAATGGCAGAAGTATGTTTAAGGTCATATCAAGAATTGTTGGAAATTTCTTCTTAATCCTAAGCTAAAGTTCATTTAACTATTTTGTGAAACTCAAGTCAGCATCTCAAACTAATTTTTGAAAACATCTTTGAGATTATATTTAATTAAATTGAATTAAATATATAATTCAATTAAGCTATTATTAAATATATAATAATAAATCATTTATATTTAAACTTAGTTATATATTTAATATAATTTTATATAATTTAATTTAATATAATTTTCTTCCTTCCTTTTCCTCCCTTCAAGCCCTCCATATACATTTCCCCACTCCTTTCAAATTTATGACCTCTTTTTTCACCAATTGTTATTGCATGTATAGATGTATTTGTTTATACATATATATTCCTAAATATAACCTGTTGAGTCTATAGAATTTGAATAGTAATTTTTTAAAACCAGAAATTTTAAAACAACATAACCCAAACATACACAACTTGATACCTGCTGAGAAATAATAATATGAAAATAAAAGTCTTTGTTTTCAATTATTAAGCTATTATGTTTCTATACGAGCAAGAGACTTTGTTTTGTTTCTCTAGACAGGGCATACTAGAGAGTTTTATGTCATCTTGACACAAGCTAAAGTCATCTGAGAGGTGGGAACCTTAATTAAGAAAATGCCTCCAATTTGTTCAACTATGTTCATAGTAGCATTATTTGTAATAGCCAGAACCTGGAAACAACCTAGATGTCCTTCAATGGAAGAATGGATGAAGAAACTGTGGAATATATACACATTAGAATACTACTCAGCGGTAAAAAACAATGACTTCTCGAATTTTGCATGCAAATGGATGGAAATAGAACACACTATCCTGAGTGAGGTAACCCAGACCCAAAAAGATGAACTTGGGATGTACTCACTCATAATTGGTTTCTAGAGATAAATAAAGG
>NW_026067913.1:3332517-3441639 GCF_014885135.2 Alexandromys fortis | reverse complement strand
AGGGAGAGGAGAGGGAGGAGGGGGGAAAAGGGAGACGGGGAGGGAAATGGGAGGCGGGGAGGAGGCGGAAATCTTTTTTTTTCAATAAAAAAATTATATTTAAAAAAAAAAAGAAAATGCCTCCATAAGATTGGGTTGTAAGGCAAGCCTGTAGGGCATTTTCTTAATTAGTGATTGAGTGGGGAGGGCCCAGCCCATTGTGGGTGGTGCTATCACTGACTGATAGCCCTGGGTTCTAAGAAAGCAGGCTGAGCAAGCCCTGTTGAGACAACCAGTAAGTGGCCCCTCTCCGTGGCCTCTGCTCCTGTCTCTTGGTTTCTGCCCTGATGAATATCTGTCGTAACTTCCTTTAATAATGGGCCACAGTGGGGACATGTGAGTCAAATAAACCCTTTCCTCCCCAGCTTGCTTTCAGTTGTGGTGTTTTGTGACATCAATGGAAACCCTAACTAGGAAACAGGGTTTCTCTGTGTATCCTGGCTGCCCTGGAACTTGTTCTGTAGAATGGGCTGGCTTTGAACTTCCAGATCTGCCTGCCTCTGCCTCCTAAGTGCTAAGATTAAAGGTGTGCACCACCTGGTTAAGCAACACACTTTGTATGTACAAGTAAAACCCCATAGTTTACAACATAGATCAGTTGCTTGAGTGTGAGTCCAAATGTTTCAGGCAGTGTGAGAGCATGCTCAGCAGAACTGTACTTCGAGTGCAGAGCCATGTTTCAGTGCTGTTGTGCTATGGAGCATGGGCCAGCGATGTCAGAAGTACCTTGGATCCATTACACATCTCATTTTGATTTTTACTCGTCATGTATTCAGAGACTTTTCAGTGTTACCAGTTATTTTTACAACCCCTCATTCAGTGTGAACCCGCATGGGCTTGGGCCCAACAGTTTCAGAAACTGAGATTTTGGTGATGTCTTTGAGGGTCTGTGTCCATGAAGTGCATCCAGACTTGGATCTTCAACCTGAGGGGAAGGGATAAGTGCTTTTGCCTGTGGTAGTTATTGGAAGCAGGATATGAATTACAGGGGTCAGGGTGTGGTCTGTGATATGTGGTGTTTTCCAAAACTGGAAAACATATTTCTGGACCACATGCTCTTTTAATGCCTTGCCTCAACTTTTCAAGGGCTGTGGCTTATTTCCTCCCCTCCTCCCAGAACGTGGGTTGGACTTTCACTGAGAGAATGTAAAAGAATTAACGTGGCATGACTTTTAAGGGTATGTTGGGAAAGACAGTGTTGCTTCGCCTGGCTGTCTCAGGATGTTACCTGGGAAGCAGCCACCAGCTGCTTCTACAGAGAAAGGCAGCTGCATGTAGGTCCTCTGCCACCTGCTAAGGTCTAGATACAGGGGATGATAGTAACTGAACTCTAGTGTTAGTGCCTCGCCTCCGATTCTTACCATCTGATGATGAGAGGGCCAAAGATGATTCTTAGAATGTATCTAAATATTGGATTTGGGAACAAAACAAATATTGTTTCTCTGGGCCACCAAATTGTACATTTTCTTCCCATGTAGCATTGTACTAACTAAAACAATTAATTGAAATTTTTAGGTTTATTCGTTAAGTTTTGGTAATAAAGTTTATACTGGCTTCATAAATGAATTGGGAAACGTTTCACCTTTTTATTTGTCATGAAATAATTTAAGTAACATTGTATCACTCTAACACATTGTAATCACATTGTGTCCTCTAAACTTCAGGGGGCACATGCCTGTAATCTCCACACTCAGGACACTGAAGCAGGAGGATTACAACTTTAGTAAGAATGTCTCAAAAACAAAACAAAACAAAAAAGTCTAACAAGGGGCAGAGCAAAAACTCCATGGTTAAGAGCTCTTGATGCCCCTGCAGAAGATCAGGGTTAGGTTGCCAGCACCTATGTGGGGCAGCTCACAGCTGCCTGTAACTCCAGTTCTCTTCTGCCCTCTTCGGGCACTGGCACAAGTGTGTGTGTGTGTGAATGCACGTTTGCATGTGCATATGCACAAAAAAATGTTAAAGCGAGCCGGGCGGTGGTGGCGCACGCCTTTAATCCCAGCACTCGGGAGGCAGAGGCAGGCGGATCTCTGTGAGTTCGAGACCAGCCTGGTCTACAGAGCTAGTTCCAGGACAGGCTCCAAAGCCACAGAGAAACCCTGTCTCGAAAAACCAAAAAAAAAAAAAAAAAAAGTTAAAGCGAAATAGGTAGAGCCAAAGTTTAATGGGTTTTCGAATATATTATTATTGATTTTTGAAATTATAGTCACTATTTTCTTCTTTGATGAGAGGTCATTCTGAGATTTGTTCCTGGCTTAATTCTGCTTATAAATATTCTCATTACATTACATATTTCTCTTTATTCTTAGTCTATTGTTTTTTTTCTCTTAACTTTTCAAACAGGATCATAAGGAATATTTTTAGAATTGTTAGTTCTTTCTGCTGCTCCCACATCAACAATTAGATCTATTATCTTTTTTTGCTCTCTCTTCAAATTTTCCTTTAATTTAATTTCTTCTTAGAAAAGAACCTAAACAGAAATCGTATGCAGCTTTGGTGACTTTGCTTCATAATGAAAACATTTAGGAATGTAATATTTTCTTAACTATGGATATTACTGTGCTTTGTAATTTTTGAAAATAAAATCATTAATCTTTCCATTTATTTCTAAACAAGTTTTTGATTTTCACTTTGACCAGGAATTGGTTTTCAAGCCATTAAAATCTTTCAAGTGATTTACCAATTGTTTTTTTCATAAAATTGAATTGTAGTTAGTTATTATGACCTGTTAAAAGTTTATCATAAAATATTTATTATGATTTGCTTTATGAAAAGTTTATTAAAAACATATTTTTGAAAAAAAAACCCTCAAGCCCCCAAATCAAAAAAACTACATATTTTTTTGTCTATGAACTTAAGAGTCTATACATAGATTAAAAAAAACAGTAGGTGTGGATAAACTTAGGGATACCAGCCTGGGGACCTATCTGGTTTTGTAGTTCAGAGAATTTAGGAGGGAGAAATACCCAAAAGCTAAGCACACCACACAGAGAGAAACAAATTACCCCAGCTATTTAATAAAGGATGCATTTTTCCATAGCTGTTCTGTGAATGTTTCCAGAGCTTATATTTTCAAAACAATGGTATGAACCAAGGAAGCAGAAACCAGAATTAGGCAAATGGAAACAATACAAAAGAGAGTCAAGAAAAAGCTGTAGGCTTGGAAGTCAGCCAGTCCACAAGGAAACATGCAAGGAGGTTCATGGAGAGCCCCTGGGAAGATGAGCTGAGGGAACACCTTGTGGGTTTGAGAGTAGAGCGAATAGATTTACATAAATTTTAGAGTACTTGGAGAATAAATTAAAGTTAAGCACATAGAAAAAAATAAGAAAATAGAATTCTTGAGTCTAGAGAAAATAGCCATAATAAGCATATACACATTTAATAATTTGCATGGTCATTATATATAACAGCAATCAATCAAAATAATGCATATTGATTTATCATCACATGATAAAATAGTAGATGATAAGGAAACCCAAAGGTATACATGTGTAATGAGACTGGTAGTTATCTGCTAAAGACAAAGAAGTTCTCATCTCCTGTAACAACACTAGTAATTAATGAGTGTGACTAGTGAGAATATAAAGCTGTAAGAATATTATTTAGAGATTGAGGGCCAAATCCAATAACTAGCAAACAGATTTGAAAGCAGTTCAGGAGTAAGACGTTTCCTGTGTGTGGGAGACGAATGTGTGAATAAGTCCTGTGATTTTAGACGATGCTCTGTGCAGCTATGCTAAAAAATGAGCCCAAGCTAAATTAAAACAGAGGGAAGTGAATCATGAAGAATGATAGAGGCTTGGTGGATCCAACGGATGCCATATTAGAGCCAGGAGGTTAAACAAAAAGAAAGGGGGCTGGGAGTGGACATAGCCGGTCAGTGAAGTGCTTGCCATCCAAGCAGAGACACCCGCGTGGGATCCCCAGAATCCATGTAAAAAGTATGACACAGTGGTGTACATTTGTTATCCAAGCTCCGGGAAGGTGGAGGCAGGCAGAACCCTGGCACTTGCTGGCCAGTAACTTTGGCAAGTACTGGGTCCCAGTGAGAGATTCTGTCTCAGATAAAAAGGGAAATTCATATTGTAGTATGTATACTGATTTTTGTCAAGATAAGCTGCTGCCCCTTCCAGAGTGGAGAGATGTCAGTATAATACGTTTCCCACTAACTGTATGATCTTATTGAAGAAGCGGGCTATGTTGGTACTGAGTTTTGGGTTCTTAGCTTGGGTGCTGAGTTACTGGCAGGGTGACTAATCTACCACAGTAGGAACTAACCCATATTTCCTGAGCGGGGCTCATAGTGTTGGGGTCCTTGCTTAGATTCCATCTCTGTAATCATGACTGCATTGCCCATTATGCTGGCACTAAGGTGGCTAATGGCAGAAATGGATGACGTCGGTTGGTTAGTATTCTGTATTCTTCATTGCTTGGTGCCTTTACCTGGAGGATGTTCTCTGGGGAGGGTGAATCTGTGATAAAATGATTCTCTTACTTTGTATTTGCCTCCATGGGCCATCCTCATGTTCTAGAGAAATCAGTCAAGAAGCCGGCAATCAGATCAGAATTAAGACTCTGAGCTCTCAGAGTATCGGTGAGAATGGGCATAAATTATATCTGTGTGGGATGTCATGTCAGGTTTGTGACATTTGGGAGATTCCAAAGTTTCTAACCTGACTAGATGGATCACGGATGCATTTTATTTTGTGATTTTTTTTGATATAGGGTATCAATTTGCTGCCATCAGTAACCTTGAACTCATAATCCTCTTGTCTCAGCCTCCTGAAGTGCTGAGATTATAGGTGAGTAGCACCACGTACAGCTAACGAACATTTTAACCGAGACAGAGAATTTAGGGGATAATCCCTGTAGGTTGGAGAGCTGCAGTCTAAACCAGCAGATTGTTAGACGTGTTGATAAGAAGCTCAAGAAACGAGTCAGAATTAGAGACAGACACCAATAAGCCTACCTGTCTTACGGCAACTGCGTGTGAGGGAAATTTATGGCTGCTGCTCTAAGCCACCCGTTGCAATTTTCAGATTGCTGGCGCATTGGAAACGTGGGAGATAAAAAAAAAAAAGAAATAACAGCAGAAGCATACAAGGAAATTGATTTAGTTGTGGTTTGAAGTTTAGCCTCATAAGATAATGTAAACCTTAGCTTTTGCGGATGCCTCATGTCTGCTCAGAGTCTCAGAGAGCTTCTGTCCCTCAGACGGCATCCAGGGTTGCGCTATAAGGCGCTTTCCTTGACTTGATGGCTGGAGGAAGGCAAGATTCTCAAATTTGCATACTGTCCCGAGGCTCCTCTGGTTGCCATGGTGATGTCTTTTCTGATTGCTCTTCTCTCTGCAGCATTTAGATTGCTAGATCCACCCCCTGCGCCCAGTTTTGGCAGAGTCCAGTTATGATTCCTAGCTTTCAAGGCCCCTGACTTTTGAGAGTCCCATGCAGTCTGGCTGTGAGGTGGGGCCAGCTCAGGCTAGGGGGCTTCCCTAAAGTCCTGGTGCTCCACACAGAAACCTCAACTGGCAAGCTCCCTAGCTAGACGTTGTAGGGCTGATAAACACCAGCCATGGGGAAGCTCACCTTCTATTGTCTTCTAATGGCAAGAATCAGTTGTAGAGTTTATTTAGACAACCTTGTGCTTATTTGTCGTTCGTTTGGTCTGTCATTTCCCACCCTTCCTCCTCTAGCAGATATGCACACCAGAATCTTCCCTTTTGATAACAGGGATGTTGGCACTCTTGTTCACCACAGAGTCCCAAGCTCTAAAGAAGCACTAGTCACATGATTGGCCTCGAATAAGTTTTTGCCAAATTAGTAAAGGAAGGAAGGATAAAAATAATAAATGATCTCTCCAGGGAAGAACATGTCAAGAGAGAACGAGATGAGCCCTAAGCTGGTTTGTACATCTACCTTCTATTTTAGATGTAGAAGGCAGACGTGGCTGCGGGGAAGGAACTGAGAACTCTAAATCAAGAGGAATGTGAAGTTTCGGACCTGTTGTGTCTCTAAATCAAGGCAGCCACTGTTCCCCAAAGCTCCAGAAACTGAACTGGAATAGCTGAATATAACAAATTGAAGTTATTAACTGGGGGGAAGGGATAGGAACCCAGAAAAGAGGAGATGCCACAGAGTTATGCCATAAATGGAGAAGAGAATTATGGCACCAGGGGTGTGTGTGTGAGGGGGAGAGAGAGAGAGAGAGAGGGAGAGAGAGAGAGCATATTTGAGATATGTGTTTGTGAATGTGTGTGAATGTGTGTGAGTGTAGGAATGTGAGTGTGTATGTGTGACCACGAGATGTGTCTATGAGTGTGTGCGTGCGTGCGTGTGTGCGTGCGTGCGTGTTTTAAATGAAGGTTGGTGGTAAAGAGAAGAAGAAATTAGGATATATCCCTAGATTCCTCAGAAACATGATTCATTGAGAATTTACCTCCGAGGACAGAAGAAAATCGCTGTGTCAGCATTATAGAGAGTCGGGCTAAAGGAGGGGGGAAGGACGAGAGGATTGCAGGAGATGGTTATGAATGAAGGTCTCGGAACTTAGCTGGGGGTGGACGAGACTCACGTTAGGAACACGGGAAGAGCAGAAAGCAGAGACTGAGGGAGCTGGGAAGAACATGGGGGACCCCATCTCAGATTTTGTTCAGTTGAACTAGGTGCTCCAGGTTGTCTGCTAAGAGCTCACTGTCCAGAGACTTTGACCTCTGCCTTGCGTAACCTGTTTGGCTTCCTATCTCCTACGTTTCTTGTCCTCCGTCTTTGTTCCTTGATCACTGTGTGTGGCCCTGTTCTCTGGAAGTGCCTTTCTGGAGGCTCCTAGAAGGAGAGCACGTTAGCCCTAATTGTTTAAGTCAGGCAGGAGTATCTTTTGAAGCTCACATGTGTTTTCCATGCTGGGAAATCGGGCTTAAGAGAAGTCAGGTGGCCCTAATGTCCACTAGGCTCAATAAGGGGATTTCAGTAGATCCCAGCTTCAATTCTATTTGTGATCCTGCATTATATAAACAATATGAATAATTCAAATAATGCACCTCTGAGATTCCTTTGAATCTTGATATTGATGCACTATCAAATAAATTCTCTTAATCTGTTTCCTCTGAAAGCTGAGAGCAGACAATGCCAAAATTTTGTTTTTGAGTCTCTTGTGATAATTAAGAGTTTATAAACTGTATGTTAATAGTGGCTGGGAGGAGACTCAGTTGGTAAACCAGAACCTGGTATCTATCCCAGAACCCAAGCAGAGTAAAAGCTGGCAGGGCAGCGTTCCCTGAGAATCTCGGCAAAAGAGAACGAGACACAGAGAGAGGTTCCTAGGGCTTACTGGCCAGCTAGCCTTGCTTTCTTCACAAATTCCAGGCCACTGAGAAGACTCGCCTGCAGAATGACACCTCACCTTGTGCTCTGGCCTCCATCAGTGTGCACACACATCTGCACTTGAACCAGCACACACGCAGTTGTGTGCTAATAGAAAACATCAGCAAAGATAAGGCCACATTGGCTCTTCAGTCTGAGTTCATATATGTATGGGGATGTAAAATGTAGTATTGGGCAAAAGCCACTGCGTACACAAGATAATTTTTTCTTTTTCTTTTTTTTGATTTGTTTTCTTGCCCATTTGTTTTTTAAAGACAGACAGAAAGAAATGGTGTGGAGTTGGGTGACTAGGGAGGTCAGAGGATCTGGGAGAAGCCGGGGAAGAAGAAATTGTGATGAGCATATATTGTATGATTTTTTTCAATAAAAAAGGAGAAAAGTGCCTGGCAGTGGTGGTGCATGCCTTTAATCCCAGCACTAGGGAGGCAGAGGCAGGCAGATCTCTGGGTTCTGAGTTTGAGACCAATCTGGTCTATTGAGCAAGTTCCCAGACAGCCAGGGCTACACAGAAAAATCCTGTCTCAAAACAAACACCAAAAATGGGAGAAAAGTTATTTTACTATTTTATTGATAGATAGAAGTTTGCATAACTGACTTAAGCTCTTTGATTCACTGTTATTCGTTTTTTAAAAATTTATTAGATACTTTTTAGTCAATTACCATATGATGTTTTGTGGAGATGCTGGGGATGTATATGCAGAAAAAGTATAATCTTAGACTATTAAGGAGTTTATGAATGACCTGGTTATGAGAGCCAGTCATTGTAATAAAATAAGTATAATACTAGATTGTATGAATTAAAAAGAGCCTTAAACATAGGAGGGGGTAAGGTCTATAGTGGCCCATGGGGCAGTCTTGTCTAGGTATGAGAACCCACTCACAAGAGAAGTTTTCCTGTTTGAACAGTTCCTGAATGCTAAAAGGCAAGGTGTTATTTTAATATTGCTGTTAGTATCCAGGTATGGTAATTAATACATGTGCCTTGGAAACAGAGGCAGTCATATTTCTGTGAGTTTGAGGCCAGCCAAATAGCTAGGTCTATTTGTCTCAAAAAACAAAACAAAATGAAAAAAAAAAGATTGTTCTCAGTGGGCCTGAAGTCCAAGTAGACAGTTGTTGGTTACAGCCAACATGTGTGTGCCACTATTGCACCCTTAGGGTTATCTTTCTTTGCTGGTCATTGTAATTCGTAGATTCATAGATATCACAACTGGGTAGGAATATTCATTGCTTCCCTACCTTGGCAGCTTGCAGAGTCCTTTTTGGGAGGGAAATCTGTCCTTGTACTAGAAACCTATCTAACTACCCTGGGGTAATGAGGTCATAGATCTTAGAAGAGAGCTTACGACTGCCACTTTACTGGGCCAGCAGAGTGTCTAACTGCATCCTAAATTTACCCATATACCCACAGGTAAGTGCATCTCTCACGTCCCATCAAAGGTATTTCTCTTGACAGCAAATGGAGACCAATGCAGAAAACCGCAGCTGGACACAACGCAGAGGTCAATGGGCTGTGGGGAGCTGAGTTCTAACAGATAGGTGTACATTACAGATCCTGCATCTGAGGCACAGGAAGATTGTAAGCGCCAAAGGACCAGGAGTGCCTCTTAGAAATGGCTGCCTAAACACAACCCGAGCAATGACAATACCATTAGACATCCTAGTATGGAAGGGGGCAGCCTCTCAGGGTCTGACCCCTAGATAAAGACCTATAGTCAACTAATATCTGCTCAGAGAGGGGGGATTAGAGCCCCCTAATTGGTTATCCAATACAAAGTAGCCAGTACTGAAATCACATACACATAAACAAATTGCAGATGGCAGTCATTTATATTTGTGAATGAATATATAGTATGTATGTTACAATAATGATCAAAGAAAAAGTCACCAGTTTGGGAGGGAGTGAGGCTTGGGTGGGGTTTGGAAGGACAAGAGGGAAAAGTAGACGTGATTTAATTATTTTAATTAAAATGTATTTAAACAAACAAAGATTGCTGTTAGATGATAAAATGGGCAAATCTGTATTCCTATACAAAGGGGGAGTATGTTAGTGAAGTCTTCCCAAGAACTGCAAATTCAGTTTTTCCCAGCAGCACTTTTTATAATGTCCAGCAGATGGCAATGTGACCCCATGGAAAACGCTGGGTCCGCCTTTTCTGACTTTCCGAGCCTGATAAAGAAGGTCCTCTGGGTTAAAGATGGATGGGAAAAAAGTGCTTTTGAAATTCTCCTCTCCGAAAATCAGCCTTTCCTAGAATAAGCTGATGTCTGATCCCTCCCCTGCTTCTCATTCTTCCGGGGTCCCACGAGAGCGGCATTCAGCTGGCGTGGATACCCCATTCCAAGTCCTGTGGGGACCCAAAGCCCTTCTCAAGATTTCTGCATTGCTCTGACCCAGAAACCACACTGAGCTGTCTGCTTGATGTCCACTAAAAGCCCTTTTCCCATAAAACATTCATGAGCATAAATGCCGTCTGTGCAGATTTGGGAAAAGGATAGCGGCAGAGATTTCACAGCAACGAGAAACAGCCTCTAATGGACCACGCAGCCCCTCCGGTCTCCGTGTCCTGAGTCACCTGTCACCACAGAGTTTTACTACATTCTTCTATCTCAGTCTTGGCTGGATGTCCCCTCTTTCCCTCTTTCTCTCTCTTCACCCCTCCCTCCTGTCTCTTCCTTGTGTTTTCCTAGTGTCCTCCTCTCTGTCTCTCTCCCTGGTTCTCCGCAAAGCCAAAGTGCTCTGTGGCAGAGGGCCTCGTACTTAGCACTGCCTTCCTCTGGATGGCAGTGGTCCTCTCAGTTTCTCACCGTGAAACACAAAGCAAAGCAGCTGTTTTCAATGCCGTTAAAATGGTTTTTTAAAAAGACTCACTCCCATCTCGGGCCAGCTGAAGTGCTGGGTTCGGCTAGTGGCTGCAGGTGTTTTTCTGAACTACATTAGTGTTTGTGAATATACTGTACACTTCCGTCTGTCGTCTATGCTCCTTGAGAATGAGTTCTTGCCTTATCTGTGTATCTCTCTCTATCTTCCTTCATGGTCCTTCGACTGCGTGACTAAATGTGGTCTTAAGATTCCTGACAATGGTGGCGCACACATGGGAAGTAGAAAAAGACAAGATCTTCTGAGTATATTGGCAGCATGGGGACCATGAGAGAGGGAATAAGGGGAGGAAAGAAGAAGGGAGGATTAGCAGAGAAAAATATATAGTTCAATAAAAAATAAAAATATAAAAAGAAAGAAATCGAATCAGTCACCCAGGTCTTTATTGGCACTGTTACATTTGCACCACTCATGTAACCTGTGCTGTTGTGAAGTATTTGAAGGTGGTTGCTGTCAGCAAACACCTTATTACTAAATGACTTCAGTGTGCACAATCAACTTGCATTTAGTGTCTATTTTCAGTTTCGAAAAAAAGATTTATTTCTCTTTATTTGTATGTATGTGTGCCTTAGTGAGTTTATGTGGGGCATATTCCTGCAGGTGCTCCCAGACACCACAGGATGTCAGATCCCCCGGAACTGCAGTTAGAGGTGCTTATGAGCCACTAGATATGGGTGCTGTGAACCAAACCTGAGTCCTCTGAGAGGCCAGTAAGCACTCTTAACTGCGGAGCCATCTTTCTAGCCAGTTTTCAGTTGTTTTGAAGTAACATTTGGTGAAATCCAAACCTTAAAGGTACCATTAGACATTTAAAAAAATAAATTTTACTTATGTATTCTTGGAGTATTTCATACATATGTAGTTTCGCTCATATATTCTCCCTCCCAATCCAGCTTCTCCTAGAGGCCCCACCTGAGCAATTTAGATACATCTTGACAAATGCATCCCCCTAAGTTACCTAAACTGATTTGAAATTAGGGCTTTAGATGCTTTTCATGGGATTGTTTCTTGGCCGTTTGGCTAAGTTCAAACATGGTATCTGTTTTCATAAGAAAACTTTCCACACAAGGTTTATTTTTCTTAGTCTTTCTGTTCACTAAATTCTAGAAGTTTTTGGTTGTGGAATGTCCGTGTGTGTTTATATGAACCTGAACTTTAGTTGTGTTTTGTGTTATAGATACAGAAGTCTATTTCAGATTAAAGTCTATGTCTGTTCTTCTGTTGTTGTTGTTGTTGTTTAGTTTTGATCTCAGAGATGTTACAAGTGAGCAGAAACACTGACTCAGAAGTGGCATGGCCATGCCAGCGAGTTAAGAGCAGAACATTTTTTTTTTGGATGTGTATTGGAAAAACCCAAAATGCTTTATACTTCTGGCGCTCGATAAATATTTTCTGCCACCAGACAATCTGCCACAAAAAAAACTTTACTGCATCTATTTTATGGCTATTGTACGTTCACGTAAGTAATCACAGGATGATAGAGGTCAAAGCCACGGGGAGCGGTGCACAGGGTTGTTTTTCCCAGCTGTGTATCATTCACTGCTTGGAGGAGGGTTAAAGGCAGAGGTCATGAGACAGAGAACTTCTCCAGGAAGCAGAGCTGAAGAGAGGAAAAAAGAACAGCTAATTCAGACAGAGTAACAGTAAGTTTCAGTAGAAAAAAGCCTTGAGTTCTGAGTCCTCTTGCCTGTCCTTGTGTAGTTCCAGACCAGCACGTGACCATCCATGGCCTGTAGGCACTTGTAGTTGTATAGTAACTATTCCTCGAAAATGTTTGTAAGGAAACATCCCAACGTACACTTATAACAAAGTCTATGTAGTAATGCCGTGGCATGCTACAGATATGAATATGTGAGTTCCAATAAAACCATTCCTTATTTAAGTTGTTTTTGTCAAGCACTATTACACTAAGTAATAGTTGAGAATAACCTTCAAATCCTGATCCTCCTGTGACCCTCCTGACAGGAGCCATTGTGCTGTTCCCTTAGGTGGTCAGACTATTGAGAAAATGAACCCCAAGAAATTGTAAATTGCTTAGGACTCTCATGCTGGGGAAAGGAAAAAGCTGGGCCCTGGTTCTTGCAACCACAAGAGATTTCACACGGCGCCGAACTTGTTAGACAACCTGGCAGGCAGCACTGGAACCATGAAAGTGATGGTCAATGGGGGGAACCGGGACTGTTAGCATGCATACCTGTTGCCCTCCACTTAAACCCAACCCTCAGCTGTTACAGGACAGAGGCACAGGTCTACACTATCACCTTGAGCAGCCTGAGAAGTTCCTCTAAATTTTTAGGTACCTCAACTCAGGATTGACGATTTCAACAACCAGAAAAGAATTTCAGGATAGCCGGTATGAAGCGGAGTTGGAGATTTTATTAAAGATGTTTTGATATAGACTTTAATTATCTCAGCATTAGCCTCACATACAATCTGGTGGCTCTCAAGTCACACCCCAGGGGGTTGGTAAAA
This sequence comes from Alexandromys fortis, assembly GCF_014885135.2. Classification (NCBI taxonomy): domain Eukaryota; kingdom Metazoa; phylum Chordata; class Mammalia; order Rodentia; family Cricetidae; genus Alexandromys; species Alexandromys fortis. The sequence goes on along the minus strand of NW_026067913.1, from coordinate 3,428,862 downwards.
TGCCCCATCCTCTACTTCTTTTTGATAAGTGTGATTATGGGATTGTTCCAGAAGTGCCTTGCTTGGGTGGAAGTATAATCTGATAAATTAAACCAGGGGCCTCTAGGATTGCACATGGACTTCAGGGCGTGTCCTCCTCCTGCACGTGGAGTTTCTGGTGCGATTCCTAGGACACCTCAGGCACACACCGAGGAAGACATGTACGGAGGGAGACACTGATCACTCATCACTTATATTGGAATTCTTGCTTCTCTTGCGGAGAGGGCTTCAGCCAGGGGCGTGGTGCTCCTTTCAGTCTCGTGTCCTCATAAGTTTTCCTGCATTTTCATCCTGTTCCAGCTAAAATGAGTTTGCTTCCGTATTAGAATTACCCTGATATGATTACCAAGCAGATAGAAAGAAAATTGGATAATTTAAAGTCATAACTACATATGCTATCTAGTATGTGCCGTTACTATTTGGAGAGTGGCAATGGCGTGCATTCCTCAAACTATAAGAGAAGTAATAATAGAAATGAACTGAGATTAGATTTATGAGAGCCCTTTACTTTGTCCTCGTCCTTTCATTTGGCTGCAGATGGCTGAAACCCTCCTCAGTGCCGCACCGCCCTGTGGAGTCACCTGGGGACCACTTGCTTTGTAAAAACCATCAGGCTTTAAATTAAAATGTTTCCCTTCAGCCTGGACTCACAAATTGAGCTGATGTCATTGACATTTTTGAGCGCCGCATCAAATCAGATTCAGTTCTGAATTTGCTTTCGAGGGCGAGAGTGTAAATGCCAATCACAAGAATTCAGCTCGCGTTGGTTAATTTGAAAATCTCCGCGATGACATTGTTCCGTTGGTAACTTTTTTATGGGACTTTTGCCATGCAAGATAGAAATCTTCAGTACGGCCACAATTTATTTTTAGCCACAAAGTAAATAAATTATCACATGAAGGTCTCATGTAGAGGAAGCACTTTGCTGGTCAGTCAGGATATCAGAGAGAAGCAGTCCTGTGAAAACAGAGAGGTCTGAAGATAGTCTGCCTACTTATTTAAATCTTCCCAGTGAAAGAATAAAGAAATCTTTAAAATAGTGATAACAACAACAATAAAAACCTACCTCAGTCTTGATCTTGGAATTCTATCTAATTGACCTATCAAACAGCGTAACATAGCTTATTTCTTCCAAGTCATGGCACAGGATCTTGTACGTATTTTTCTTGGTACACATCTTAGTGATCCAGAGACTCTTTCTGATGTCTATAAGTTGCTGTTTGTCTTTGAACTGCCAAACTAACAATGCTTAATTCTTAATGTTTAAGGTATATGGTCTCAGGAGTTGATCCAGCTTCATAATAAACCAACCTACAGGATGATGTGTATGATTCAGATTAATACCAATATAGGTTTATATGGGTGGAGAGATGGAGGCAATCCCTCAATCAAGGTTTCCTCTTCCCAGATGACTCTAGTTTGTGTCAAGCTGACAAAGACCTAAGAGCTCATTGTATCAATGACTTTTCTGTTGCTGGGATAAAATCCCACAACTAGAAGAGTTTATTTTGGTTTATAATTCTAGAGCAAGTCCATAAGGGAGGAAGAAGTGTAGTAGCAGAGGTGGGAATCTGCCTGACTAAATTTCAACTGCATAGAGAAAGCAGAGAGACTAAACCGGTGATGGGACAAGGTTACAAACTTCAAAATTAGTCATTCCCTGTGATGTAGTTCCTTCAGCAAGGCTCTGCTTTCTGAAGGTTCTATAAGCTCCCAAAACAGCACCAGGAACTGGGGACCAAATATTCAAATACATAAACACAACAGGGGGACAGTTCTCATTAAATCCACAATACTTATCTAAGATATTTTGAATTGTTTAATTCATTCTCCAATTCTAGAGGTTTTTAAAAAAATTATAGTCATATTACATCCAAAGGATGTTGATGGAGGAGGGTCTATGTGTTACTTTCATTGGTTAATAAAGAAACTGCCTTGGCCCTTTGATAGGACAGAAAGTTAGATAGGCAGAGCAGAATGCTGGGAAGAAGGGAAGTAAGGCACACGCTATAGCTCTCCTCTCCAATATGGATGTAGGTTAAGATCCTTCCTGGTAGCCACCACCTCGTGGTGCTACACAGATTATTAGAAATGGGTTAATCAAGATGTGGGAATTAGCCAATAAGGCTAGAGGCTAGAACTAACGGGCCAGGCAGTGTTTAAAAGAATACAGTTTCCGTGTAATTATTTCAGGTGTAAAACTAGCCAGGTGGTGAGACACAGCCTGCTGCTCCTTCTACAGGATGATCAATCATGCTACAAGGTCATGTGCTCAACTATGTTCATAGCAGCATTGTTTGTCATAGCCAGAACCTGGAAACAACCTAAATGCCATTTGAATGAAGAATGGATAAAAAAAAAATGTGGTACATTTACACAATGGAGTACTACACAGCAGAAAAAATAAAGACATCTTGAAATTTGCAGGCAAACGGGTGGAGCTAGAAAACATCATTTTGTGTGAGGTAACCCAGAACCAGAAAGATAGTTATCACATGAACTCACTCATAAGTGATTTTTAAACATAAAGCAAAGAAAGCCAGTCTACAAACCACAATCCCAGAGAACCTTGACAACAATGAGGATTCCAAGAGAGACATACATAGATCTAATCTACATGGGTAGTAGAAAAAATACAAAATCTCCTGAGTAAATTGGGGGCATGCAGACATTGGGAGAGGGTTGAAGGGGAGGTGAGAGGCTGGGAGGGGAGCAGAGAAAAATGTAGAGCTCAATAAAAATCAATATAAGAATTTATTGTAGTGTAGTTCTATTGACTTTTCTGCATTTATTAATGATATATGTAGCATTTTTAAAGTTTTTATTAACCTTTCTTTGTTGGAGTGTATCGCTTTGAATAATGTTTATTTAAACCAAAGATTATTTATCACCTCAGAAATTGGTTCAGTCTTACCATTAGCCTAAATCTAGAAACATGTCAGCAGAATTAGGCTGTCTCAAATAGATGTAATTTGAAAAATTCATTGGTTTTAGCTGATTCATTTTACTCTTCCATAAAACCTGCCAATACTTGCTAGAAAACGGTTTTATTGTTTTGTTACAAATGCTCAGAGGTGGTTAAGTTCCTGATAATACTTGTAGGAGAAAACCTTCATGATTACAGTCCCACTTAGAAGACTGGTTCATTACTTGGGATAATTTCTAATACATGCAATGGGTATCTGCTGGCCCCACCTACACAGTGGTTCCGACTTTATGTTCATCATTATCTTATTTCAGGAGGTATAGCTGATTTAACATAGATCAGCTAGATTCTTTCTCCCATGAACTTAAAATTGAGAGTTGAGGTACCCAGGGACCAGAGTGTTGGAAACTCGGTTGGGAAGCTATGGCAGTACTGTCAGAGTTCATGATATTCTTTAAAAAAGAATCGTCATTTGTTATTATCTTATAAGTATGGGTGTTTTGCCTACATGCATGTATATGTAACACATGTATGCCTTGTGCTCACTGAGGCTAGGAGAAGGTGTTGAGTCTCCTGAACTGGAGTTACCCAAGGTGGTAAGCCATTGTGTGAGTGCTAAGAACCAAACCTGGATCCTCCTCTATAAGAGAAGCAAATGCTCTTAACTGCTGAGCTATCATCTCTCCAGTCCTAAAGTTTACAATCTTCCGTTTCAAGCATTGTTAGACTCAGTCTGAGTGCTGACAGCTCCTTAGGAAGGTAGGCCTACAACCCCCATCCTCAATAAACCAATTGTACAAGCGGTAATGAAATCAGACAATGTGAGTGACTATGTAGGGAAGAACAAAGAGGTCCGATGACTTCCTCTCATGTGTCTTTGGGGCCCAATCATGAGATTTAGGTTCAAGTATAAGACCAGAGGTATACATAACAGTATTCCCAGTCAAGATATGGTCCTGCGTATTTGACCCATTATTGTCTTGGTTCCAGTCTCTCTTGCAACCTAGCCTAAGCAGCTGTCAGAATTTGGTGAAATCTTTCTTGGAGACAAGATCCTTTTCTGACTTGTGCCAGCCTTTAGCCTTTTCCTTTTCCCAGCATGAGATTCTTGGGGTTCCTTGATGATCATTGTTTCCATAGTCTGCTAGCCAAAGGGAAGTCCACATGTATCTTTTAAAAATATAATTACCCTTGGCAGACAAGATACATAAGCAGCAAGAGATGGTTTATTCTGGGCCCAAATGTGTATAACTATAGCTCCGGAACACAGATTTAGGTTACCCCTAAGTTCCAGTTTCCAATGTGGTAGGAATTTAATGAAGTTTTTTACAGTAACAGAAAAGAGAAAAGTCCTAAGTCAAGACATAGTACAAGGTTGTAGGGGATTGATGGTGAACAAATATTAACTATGGAGATATCAATTCATTGTTGGGTGTGCTGGGTAGGTAGGTCGGTTACAGAATATGGGAAATCTCTGCTATATACCTCAGATGTTGTCTGAGTTGTGCCCAGATACGCAAAGTCCCCCCAAAAACCAACAAGGAGACCGAGTCCCATATATAAAAGCAAAGAAGCCTTTATTTTATGTAAGTTTGCAAACTTGGTCTCTCCACATGTCCAACATATTGGAATAAGTGGAGAGCTCTGAGCTCAGTTAGAGTTGGGTTTTTATAGTAGTAAAAACTATATTGGGGTGAGGGGTTTCTAAGGTTCAGGACCCTGACTGGCTGACATTTGTCTAGGGGTGTCCTGGTGGGTGTGCTGGCAGGTGATCCTATCTACAACGGTTGGAGTTGGAATGTTAGGCATTTCCTTTGGATGGTCTGTTCTTGGGTGGTGCTCAGGTAATCTCAGTTTGTGGTTCTTCCTGCAACCAGGTATTACTTCAGGGTAAACTGCTGAGACTCAGGCCTCCATTAAACTTCCCAATGGCTGAGTCCTACTGTGGCAGGTGATAACAATTGGGAGTAAAGAACTTCCTTTGGGTGGTCTGTTTCTATTTAGCTTATCACGACTGGCTCCTACAATCTGGTGCCATCCTTAGTTTGTGAGTTGGTGGGTGATAGGACTCTGTACATTCCAAAGGTCACATGTAGAGGTGGACAATAAATGGCCATTTAAGGGTGCTAATGATGGGCCAGATAACTTATAATTAGGCTGTGGACATGCCATATTCTGTTGATGCAATACTACAATTCTCAAAAGATAGCTTATTCTAGAGTCAGCATATGAGTGACCCAGAAACACAGCTTCAGGGTACCTCAAATTCCATACTCCAATGTGGTAACAGTTTTGTGAATTTTTTTATAGTAATAGAAAAAAGAAAATCATAAAATACAAACATCTTAAAATATATTGTGAGAAACACCAGGAAGGCAGGCTGTAGGAAAGGGTGGGAATTTCAACAAGAGCCTCAGATGGTATCTGATGACATTTTTATACTTGGGATTGGTGGGTGTGGGTGTCTTCAATATGGGTTGGTACCCATCATTGTTAAGAAAAGACTTTCTTCACTAAATTTCCTGGTTGAAATGCTAATTTCTTTTAGAAACACTCTCAGGTATCCAGAAATATTATTTTACCATCTATCTGGATATCACTTAGTTCTGTCAGTTTGATACATAAAATTAATTATTACACAGATTTTATTTAGCCACTGTGATATAGACATTTTAGCATTTTTCTCAAAGGAGGAAGAAATAACTTTAATGACGGTGTGTTTCAAAGCAATGGTAGTCTAGACTTAGGGAAATGCCTTAGAGGAAGTAGTTTGTTCTATGTGACCCACATAACATCCAGTGTTTCCAGTTTCAAAATGTGAATAGTGTTTCAATTAGAATGTAGATATTTAATTGTTCATTAATTTGGCAAGGATTTATTTCCTAGCATTATGTATTATGCTTTATACTAATTCCTAATGTTAGTATCAGGGCACACCTGGCTTGGCCCCTTGGGGTCATGACAGAGTCCAGTACCCCTGTGCACATGACAGGCAGTACCCTGGCCTGCTGTATGGTCTCTGTGCACATGTGCTGTGCTCTGTTCCTTTAAAAGGCAGAACTCAGCCTACTTCTTTCTCTTCTTCCTCTTCTCCCCCCCCTTCTCTTTCTCTCTCTCTCTCTCTCTCTCTCTCTCTCTCTCTCTCTCTCTCTCTCTCTCTCNCTCTCTCTCTCTCTCTCTCTCTCTCTCTCTCTCTCTCTCTCTCTGCCTCTCTGCAACCCCCCCCTTTCCCTCCTCTTACTTTCTCTTCTCAGGGGGCCACTATCTGTTCCTTATCTCTCTCTCCTCTCTCCCTTTCCCTCCCCCACTTCCTTTCCTCTCCAACACCCACCCATGTAAGCTCTGTCTACGTGGACTGTTGTCCTTCACCCACCGTGGTTTGAACCCAACCCACCAAGGTCCCTCTTGCACCATTTCATAACACCTGAGAGTCATCAGTTAAGAAAACAGGCACACTTTTCTGCTCTTGAAGTACTTAAAGCCTTTTTTAGAATGAGTACTTCCTGAACTTGTTAATTCAGTTGTCTTTCTGCTCAGTTTAGTCAATTTGAAGCTAAAAAGAGTATATTGACTAGGATAATATTTTAGAATAGGTTTGTAGGGGATACATGGTAGAAAAATGTTTATCGTGGAAATATAAAAATAATAATTTTGTGTTAGAATTCCTTAGTCAGAACAAAGATCATATTTTGATTCTAGTTAGAGAAAAGGAAATGCAAACTGATGAATTTAGGACACTTATGAAAATGTCTATGCATATTTCAATGATCATGTCCACAGTGGGTATCTGTATATATACACACAGAGTCAATACACTGAAATATTCCTAAACAAACGCTTTTCAATATCCTATTTTTATTACCCTCAGGACCTGCAACACACAGAAGATATTTTAGGCAACAGAAAATGAACAGAAGCAGTTTATCACTATTGTAAGTTAATTGTGGTATTGATATGTAATTAACTCTAATGAATTCAACAGTCATTAATTTGAATTTAAAAACTGAGCCTTGTCACAGTTAACTAATCATTGATAGCCATTTGCATTTCATAAACGTTACTCCCATCTGTGAATAGCTCCACGCCTTGCTGCTGCTGCTGGGTCAGCACTGGAGCTGACTCAGGTTGGAAATTACAGCCCTTGTTTTGCCCAGCCGTCTGGTATGTTTGTGCCAAACCCAAGATGGCCTGGTTGCTAAACAACAGCAACCCTAATTTTTTCTATCTGAAAACTGCATTTTCTTATTAGTAGAACAAATCTAAATTTTTGGAAAATAGTGGTTTTCCAGGAAGTCTGCAAAGCCAAGGCTACCTGTGTAAATACTCAGACTCCCTGCCCAGCAGAGGCTGTGTGGAGCCGTGGCACAGTCGTTCTGATGTTAACATGTGGTGGATTTTTATTATTTTTATTAAAGAGGAATAAGTTAACAACTAGGTACGTGGATAATTTTTGCTTAAATTCCTAATATTGTAAATCTCATTCTAAGTTTTTTAAAGCCTTCTATATGTTTTAGATTTTTTAACTTTAATTTTATGTTTTAGATTTATTTGCTTTTTTGTTTTTTTTTGTGATTATAGTATAATTACATCATCTCCCCCTTCCCTCCCCCAAAGCCTCACGTAACCCCCTCCTTGCTTTCTTTCAAATTCATAGCTTCTCTTTCTTCTAATTGTTGATATATATATTCACATATATACCAAATATAATCCGCTCAGTTTGAACAATGTCATTTGAATGCATGTCGTCAGCATTGACCCTTTGGTACTGAACAGCCAGCCAATTGGTGTGCTCTGCCCCTAAGGAGCCTATTCTCCAGTGTCAGCGTTCATTAGTTGCCTATAGTTCTTTGTGCAGGCTTGAGGTCTCTTGGACTTTCCCTCACCATTTAGTAAAGCTGTTGGTGTTGTTCTTGTTCAACTCCTGTTTGGGCAGTCACGCAGGTGAGGCTTTATGGGTGAAACTTTTGACATTTCTCCAAGACACAGTCTCACAGCTCTGGTTCTCTGGCTTTTATAATCTTTCTGCCTCCTTTTCCACAATGTTCTATGAGCCTTAGATATTGGAGTGTTTTGTAGCCATTAGGCCTGGACTCCACAACTCTGAGTTTTAATTGGTTGTAGTTTTCTGTAATGGTCTCTATCTGATGTAAAGAGAAGTTTTCTAGATGAGTGGTATATTCTGTCTCTTTAAATCTAGTAGCATATTTTTTTTAAAATAAAATTGGGTGCTCAGAGTTTGATACATATATATTTGAGATAGTAATGCTTTCTTAGTTCCAGGTTCCCTTCATTAGAATGAAGTCTCTCTCTTTATATCTTATTAGTTTTAGTTTGAAATCTCTTTAGTCAGATATCGGGAGAGTGATGCCTGCTTACTTTCTGGTCCCATTTGATTAGATTCTTTTAGTTCATCTTTTTACTCTAAGACAGTGATAATTTTTAAAGCTAAGATGGTAGATGTGGTTGGTATGTTAAGGTCTTGATGAGTTGGGAGATAGGTAGGGAGGTTCCTGGCCAAAGCCTCATCTGTAGTGCCGTCTGGGAAGGTCAGAGTAGGTCGGGACACTAAATTGGATCCAGGGCTAGACTGGCAGGTTGGGAAGAAGGCATGGATGGCTCATTAGGCTAGACCCTGGATAAGAATGTGGGAACTGGGCTTATTTTCCTTAAATTGTGCATGAGTGTGTGTGTGTGTGGGGGGGTGTGAACTTGTAGGTGCAGGTTCCCTCAGATTTCAAAAGAGGTCATCAGATCCCCTGGAACTGAAGTTGTAGGCAGTTTTGAAGCACTTGCTCTAGGTGTTGGAAATCTCTCCTGTCTATTACTTCCATAGTTATATGAGGACAAATGGATTTTGAGACCAAGGATTATATGCATTGTTCATTTGAGATAATATAAATGGCTGTTTTAGAAGTTAGTGTTTACAACATTGTAGGGAAGCAGAAATGAAGACACACAAGAGTTCCTTGAGTCTCGCCCCTTGTCTGGAGACTATGTGAAAAATGGTTCCCAAGAGATTAGAATTTCTTTAGGATTTACATCCTCGGGGAATGAAAAGGCCAAAGTCTGGTGCCAGCTAGCCAGGGGAGGAAAAGATTTCATACAGTTTTGACAACCAGTCATACCTCCTTTCAGGAGAGACTGGAACCAAGACTATGATGGGTCAGTGATGGTCAGGACCACCCAGTGATTGTGGCTGCTTGGTATGCATAACTGTTGCCTTCTATTTAAATCTAACCTCATTCCACATCTCTGTCTTTCTCTGTCTCTCTCTTGAGTGTGTGTATGTGTCTGTGTAAACTTCTATGTTTGTTATTTTTCTCAGCTTGGAAACATAAGAGTAAATCTCCTTTCTCTACTTTTTAATATTGCTTATCTCTTTAATTGGCCTATCAAGGACCTAGCTTGTTAGCATTGCCTGGGCTCTGACCTTATCCATCCTGGCAACAATTTATTCTTCAGGCTGTAATTTTTTCTATAATTTTTTTTTTAAAATATCTTTTCTCATTTTATATGCCAAATTCATTTCCCACTCCCTTCCCTTCTCCTGTTCCCTCCTTCATGCTGTAGTTTTGTACATCAATCTCAAGGTGAAATATGCCTTGTCTGAAAGAAATATAAACAGAACGCAAGCTGTTATTATGAACACATGCTCAGGCATTTAGTCAGCGTCAGTGTAGCAGGGCCCAGGACCTTAGTAGGCCCGCAGACCTCAGCATGACTGACTCCATGATGGAAGTACCATTTAGACTGTAAAACTCAGCACAGAAACACACCTGCTAAAATGAAAACAAAGACCTAATCCATCAAAGTCTGTAGTTATGGGAAAGTAAGTCTCTCAATGTACTAACCTTGCTTTTTTGGCTTCTGTAGCTCTGCTTCTGGCTAACTGTTCTTGTTAACTGAAGTATGTCATCTCAGAATATGGTTTTTGTGCTTAAAAGCTTACCCTGAGAAAGGCTCGATGTTCTACTGGGACCCTGAATACCCAGTGTAGCTGCCAGTTGTCTAATAAAGACTTTCTATTGGCTTAAACTCAAGTCTGAGCAGTCTTCTCAGGTAGATACCCTGCAACAGTCAGGATCCATGCATAGGAACCATTTTCCATACCCCCTTGGGGTTTAGTTGCTTGTGGAAGGGCTGGTAGAAGTGACTCCTTTTTTTTTTCTTGTTAGATTTGAGAGAGGGTCTTATGACGAAACCCAGGCTGGCCTCAAACTTATGACCTCCTGCTTTTGACTCCCATGTGCTATGGTTATAGGCAAGTGACAACATGCCCTATGTGACATTTCTATTCTGACAATTTCCCCCTTTGTCTCTGAACAATGTTCACTGAAAACATCCCAGATTAACCCTGTGGTGGCTGGTCCTTTACCTCCGAAAAGTGCTCTGTCCCAGTGGGTCTGCTTTGATCCCATGTTCTTAGGGGCAAATGACAGACAGATGTTAAGGAGTTAGTGCCAGTAACTCCCTTTTGCCAGTTTTAGGCAACTAAGGAGTATAGGAACAATGGCTCTTAGGTCAGGCCTGTTTGGACACCATTTTTATACTTTAATTCTGCCTGTGCCGTGGGTGTTGTCCTGGTGACTTAAAACTACTGCCCACGTTCTTTTGTAAGAAGAGTTTATAAGAAGCTGCACTTTGGCAGACTGTTAATAGAAAACACTTTTAAAGTTTTTCAGAAACACAACCAATGAGAACAAATGTTTAAAGAAAAATAGTTCTAAAAAGTAGTACTTAGTCACTAATTAAGGAAATGTCCTACAGCTAGATATTATGGAGGCATTTTCTCCATTCTGGTTTCCTCATTTCAGATGACTTTAGCCTGTGTCTAGTTGATGTAAGACTAGCCAACGCAGACACTAACACGACAAATGTGATATTTATTTATTTATTTATTTATTTATTTATTTATTTATGTTACACAGTTACAACGGAGATCTCCTCAACATCCTTGCATCTATGTCTCTAAAGGTTCAATAGAACCACAATGACTCAACAGAGCCTGGAAGGACCAACACAATTCTCTATTCAGTGCAGACAGTTCATCAGGCTCCAATTTCTTCAAAACAGCTTCCAAGTTGACAAGGTCTATGGCATAAAGGTTACAATATCCCAAGTAGTTCCAAGGCACTGAAAAGAGCACAGAAGAACTCTGAAAGATGAGGCAGTCATTAAAACAGTTCAAGTGGTACTCCAACTGTAAATATCCCCAGAGGGATGAAGGTCTTCTCAAGAGACACTGTTCCCCACTTAAACAATCAGACTATGGAAACCATGGACCTCAAGAGATTGCAATTCTCTTGGAATCTCATTTTGGGAGAAGAGAAAGCCTAAAGCTTAGGCCAGCCCGGGAGGGGGGGGGGAACTTCCCCCTAAAAGAGACTTGCAACTTATTAGAATATCATACAGGAGAGACAATGATGGGTCAGTGTTGCTATGAACACACCTTGACTAGGATGCTTAGATAGCCATAACTCTAGCCTACTATTTGAACTTAAACTTTGCGTTAGGACAGTATCTGAACATGTTGCTAGGAATTGGGTTTCCTTTTTTTTTTTTTTTTTGTTTTGTTTTGTTTTGTTTTTCGAGACAGGGTTTCTCTGTGGTTTTTGGAGCCTGTCCTGGAACTAGCTCTTGTAGACCAGGCTGGTCTCGAACTCACAGAGATCTGCCCGCCTCTGCCTCCCAAGTGCTGGGATTAAAGGTGTGCGCCACCACCGCCCTGCTTGGGCTTTCCTTTTGTGAGTTCTTCTTGTTAGTAGGGGAGTTTGGAAATAGACTCAGGGAGAAACTCAAGAACCCTTTTGATGGAATTTGAGGCAGGAAGGTGATGATAGTTGTCTATATAAGACTTACTGGAGGAATAGGGCTCTTCTGAGAGAACGCCAAGAGTGTAAGACAGATCTTCTTGGACTTTGCTTTGCATACAGAGAAGGAATAGAAAAGGAGAAATTTTGACTAGAACTTGAGGAATGTATACAAGCTTGACAAAGGGGATACATCAAGAAAAGGGATAATAACATGAGGTATTATAATCCTTGGGACAAATTTGAATGTCACGTGTCTACCCAGGACCAGAGATAGCACTTAGATTTTATTCTCTTGTTAAAAATAATTAATTAGATTTCTTTGGTGTATTGAAACTTGTCTGTTGAAAAATTTAGTATTGCAATAGACTGTGATGACTCTTTTGTGCATTTAATTATAAACTTGATGCCTGTAGGCATCATATCCCCTATAACTTGAGTTAAAGATGTTTGGGATCCATCACATGGGGCTGGGAACAGAATTCAGATTCTCCGCAAGAGCAGCAAGTACTCTCAAACCCTGAGACATCCCTCTAGTTCCCACTTTGTGTGTGTGTGAATGGACGTTTTACCTGGATGAATGTATGTGTCCTACATGAGTGCCTGGTGCCCATGGAGTATTCCATGGACCTGGAGCCACAGAAGGTTGTTGGTAGACATGTGGGTGCTAGAAATGAACCAGGATGCCCTTAACTTCTGAGCCTCATACCCTCCTCCCCCAACTTTTTCTAGACAAAGTCTTATTATAAAGTCATGACTGGCCTGGAACTCTCTATGTAGACTAGGCAGGCCTTGAACTAAAAAAGATCCACCAAGTTAAACGAGTGTGAGGTTCATACATGCAGAGAAACTAGCAAGTGCTGCTGCTGCTCAGCGCCGCTTTTCTCAGCAGCTGGGTGTGGTTGAAGGCGATGCAATAGCAGTGACTGCACTCGGAGCTGGCCTGAGCAATGGACACAGTAGGACACAGCATGGCCCTGCGTTTACCCCAGTGAATATGGAGAAATGCAAGGTGTCCCTAGGACAGCATCCTGGATGAGAATGAGGACAACTTCTGGAGACTGTGGACTGCGGAGAAATAACAGGAAATTTCCTCCCATCCGCACTTTGCTCTTTTAAAGAAACGACTGACTCAAATGATGGAGTGTGTTTGCATTGCATTGGCCCTTAGCCACAGACTCCTGAAACCAAGGGGACCTGCTGAAAATGGTGGGTGTTGGGAGCACTTTCCCTTTCTCTACAAAACAAAACATAAACCCAAAGTGGGGTAAAAAAAGCAAAGAAAAAAGAAATGCAGCTTTGGGGCTGGAGAGTTGGCTTAGAGGTTCAGAACACTGGCTGCTCTTCCAGAGGTTCTGAGTTCAGTTCCCAGCAACCACATGGTGGCTCACAACCATCGGTAATTTGATCTGATGCCCTCTTTTGGCCTGCAGGCAGAACACTATATTCATAGTAATTAACTAAATCTTAAAACAAAAAAGAGGTTTCAATACATATGTGATATAATGCTCACCTCTTAGTGTCTTTCAGATTTAAAAGGGAGCCATAGAAAAAATATTCCATCTGGATAATATTGGTATTTGAAACCCTGGTATATATTTGCTTGCCTTGACAAAATAAACATTTTGACATTGTGTTTATGAGGTACAGTTGACCATCTACTTATAGTAACACTGTTCCATATTTTGAAAAAATACATTATTTTATTACACATTTTAAAATAAAAAAATCCAACATTCTAAAAAAACCCACAAAATTTACTGGTAATACAGATTCCTATGAAGTTTGATGATCTACCATGAGAAATTAAAGAAACCATTAAATATTTAGGAACATTCAACATCAAAAGCTTTAAATCGGACTGTACTTGGCAGCCCCTGAAAATGCTACAAACTCCTTTTGAAAAAAGTATTTTCTCTATAAAGAACCTTATCAGCTATACCAAAATCTGTATAGTTTTCATGCTGAAGCTAATGTTGAACTGCACTTGGATTTCACATTCTTAGCAAAATAGTTGTCTAAGCACGTACACTCCACACATTTTAGAACGGCATTTATTGGTCCTCCTCCTCCTCCTTTTCCTCATCTTCTGGTTCATTCTTCTTTGAGCCTGTTGGCCTGCCAGGACCCCTCTTTCTTGCTTCACTTTTGCCCTTGGCAGGGTATGCAGCAACATCTTTCCCAATTTTCCTTTAGTTTAGCTGCTTTCTGCTCATACAGTTGTTTGTCTTTGGCAGACTGTTCAGACAGCTCACCCTATTGTTTGTGCAGCATCTCCAATAGACAGGCCTGGGTATTCACTTTAGTTCTTGGTCAGCAATATTCAGAGCAAACAGGAAGAAGGAAGACAGTGGTCTTTCTGGAGCACTAGGATCTTTTTTCTTACCACCTTCGGGAAGAACACAGTTCTTTATCTCCCTGTCCTAATGAGCTTTGTTGCTCTTGGCCAAATCGTCAAACTTCGACTTTTTTTTTTTTTTTCCTTCAGACATGGTCTTCCATCTCTTGGAGATTTCTTTCAGAACTTGGCAAAGTTGGCCAAGGAGCCAGGGTGCTTCTTCTGGTGTTCCCTCCAGCAGGTCTGCAGAAAGAAGGCAGATGAGGACATCGTGCCCGGAGCTTATTGGGGACTCCTTTGCCCATGCTGATGGTATTGAATCTACTTGCTGGTGCGAACTTTTCCCTCACAGTCCAACAGAAATACTTCCTTTCCCAAGCTTCGGAGAGAACTGGTTTTATTGCTAATGCTCTGTTCCATATTTTTTTTTTTTATAAGAGGCTTAATTAAAAATTTTTTGTTAGAGTTCTGGAACCCTATTATCCTACTGAGTCAAGGATTCTGCATCTTACATCAACAGAAGGAGTAATGATTCATCTATGCGATGATGCTGGTCGTTGCTGGTTCTTTCATATATGTGTATTACATAAGCCCTTAGAAAAGCTCAAGAAAACACTTCACAGAGACAGTGCCCTCTAAAATAGAACTGTTAATGATGCTAAACGTCTTCAAGTATTATGTTTGTGTTTTCCTAATTATATTAAGACTGTCTTCTTCAGCAAAGCAATTAGATCGGCTCTAACTCTGGGCACCCCACGTGGTGCCTCCTGATAATTGAAAGATATTGAATGCTGGTAAGTCTGTAAACAAATACTTAACTTTTGAAATAAGTTTACTTTATTGGTTGTGCTTTTGTAATGCTATGTAACTATTGTCTGTTAACACTCCACAGATGCATTTGCTCTTGATAGTTGTGTTTTTGCAAAGCCTTATGACAAACTGTTGTTTGTTAATGTTCTGCAGAGATATAGCTCCTGATGAAGGAAGCTGGATGATATTTTTGAGAGAGTGGGATGTCTCTTACCAGGGAAACAGAATGGAGCACAGGTATAATGTCTGACCTGAGAACCACTCCTTCTACACCTCTTAGTTGCTTGAATTGGCCAGAAGGGGTTCACTGGCACTAACTCCTTGACCTCTGTCATGCACTCCCTCAACTAAATTCAGACAAACCAGTACATATGTTATTCCAGTGACATGGGACATGTATTAGTCAGGGATCTCCAGGGGAATGTACCTTACAGAATGAATCTATCTATCTATATATAGAGGGTGTTTATTAGTGTGGCTTACTGGTTGTGGCTCAACTAGCCAATGATGGTGGTCTACCAACGAAAGGTCCAAGAATCCAGTAGTTGTTCAGTCCACGAGGCTGGATGTCTCAGCTGGTTTTCAGTATACCCCAGGGACCTGAAGAAATAGGCTCTCATATCAGTGAAGGAATGAACTCGCTAGCAAGAGCAAGGACAACGAACAGTGTTTCCTTTTCCATGTCTTTTATGCAGGCTGTCAGCAGAAGGTGTGGCCCAGATTGAAGATCTTCCCACCTCAAAAGATCTGGATTAAAGGTGTGTCTTCCCATTTCAAATGATTTAATTAAGAAAAATCCCTCACAGATGTACCCAGCTCCTTGGGTTTTTGTTAATTCCAGATGTACTCAAGTTAACAACTAGGAATAGGACAGTAGAGAGGAAATCATCAGATGGTTAGTCAGTGATGTTTTCAGAGAATATGTTCCGAGACAAGTGGGAGGAGTCATTGGAACTGAAATCAAGTCATGCTGGTCATGGAAGTGCTTGCCTGTAACCCTAGCAATTGGGTACCAAAAGCAGAGAATCTTAAGTTTTTGGTTACTCTAACCATCATGACAAGACTTTATCTCTAACCAACAAGATGGAAATGCTTGTGCCAGGCCTTTGAAAATAACAAAAAGTCAAGAGGTTGCAGAGGAATGGTGCTCATGTGTGGCTACCTGCCATTAATTGAATGCATTCAAACTTCGGTCCTATCGCATTATTTATGAACCTTGATTCAGACATAGACATATTCTACCTCAAGACTGTGGCACTGAGAGAGAAAGTAGGGAAATGTAACTAGCCTGGTGGAGATGAAGACATTCTTTAAAGATTGCTTTTTGAGAGTTTCATACATATATACAATGTGTTTTGAATATACCTATCTCCATTCCCTTCCCTCCAACTCCTCTTTGCCACCACACCACCATGTCTTCCTTCCAACTTCATGTAGTTTTTAAAACCCACTGAGCCTGATTGTTGCTGCCAGTAAACTCATGGGTGTAAGGCCATCAATTTGAACATAGGCAACCTACCAGGGCTACATGGGATGAAGATATTCAAAAGAGGCGCTGCGTTGTACTTTGGTTATAAGACTGTTGAAACTATAGACCCCAGGAAACTGGAGGTATACTGCAAACCTCATGCTATGAGAAGGGAAAGGTTAAAGTGTGGGCTAGTCAGAGGGAAACCTCTCTCTGAAAGATTTGCAGCTGTAGACCACCTTACTGAAGAGTCAACAGTGGTTAGTAGAACCGTACCTTGACTAGGATTTCTCGGCCATTCATAACTCTGGCCGTCTACTTAAACATCAGCTTGGCTTCAGGACCCTGAAGATGGATGTTGGGGGAGAGCTGTCAATTATCTTCGTCCCTCTTCTCAGTGAGGACATATTGAACACATCTCCTTTTTCTGCTTTAAACTGTTAAATTGACTTTTTAAATTGGCTTGTCAGGGATATGTGGCCTAGATTTTTGGAGTACAGTTTGCGACCCTAAGTCCAGTAATATCTGGTCAAGGGTGTTCCTAATACAAAAGGAAAGGAAACCTGAGGTGCGCTGATTGGGGAGAAACTTGACAAACATCAGCTTTCTTGAGAGTCCAGATGAAATCTAACTATTCATTTCTCTGCTTTAACAAATATAGATTAGGAAATAACTAAAGCCAGCTCAAATGAGGAGGTAAGAAAAGCCCCTGGAATAAAGTGACTTCAGCCATTGTTTGGGATGATTCAGTTTACCCTCATCTTCTAGCCAACTTGCTGGAGGTGTCTGATACTCATAATTGTTGGAGTCAGAGCCTGTCCTGATAGCCTGACAGGTGAGGTGGTGAGGGACAGTCACTCATCTGTCCTCAGTAGGCCAACTAAAGAGACACATGGTAGGGAAAATCAGAGAAAGGAGAGTTAGAACCATCCTATATGGTCCCATTTGGAAAAGGAACAGAGAAACAAATAAGAGGTCATGATATCCCCACACTCTATCGAGTCCATTTGGGTCCTGACATAAAATTTAGGGTTAGGTAGTGGACAATGGTATGCATCACTATGCAGATCTGGTTCAGGTGTAGTCTGTCCATCACTGAAACACTGTTGTCTTGGTTCTAGGTTGTCAACTGTGTAAAACCTCCTCCTGGGAGACAAATTCTTCTTCTTGCTGCCACTGGGCTTCAGCCTTTTCCTCCTTCTAACATGAGATTCCTAAGAAAATTTTAATTTTTTGAGAGCTATGATTTCAATAGTCTGATAGTCAAAGGGAGGGCCACAAAGGCCTCTATAGAATATATTCACTCACTACAGACTAGTTGAAGAATCACTTTCTAAATATACTGACATGGATGTTCAAACAGTATTATTTAGATCCTTTGTCATTGTCACCAACTACTAACATACTAGCTGAGCAACAAGTGTTGTCAAGCTTTTTTTTAACATCTTTGTTAAGGTACATTTTCCTTCTGATGCACATTTATAATTTATCTCACTTGCCATTCATTATAGTTAATTTATTTCCCAATTAAAAGCTTTAAATAATTGTGTCATACTTCATTACAAACTGAAGTATACATTATAATAAGTAGCTATGAATCATTTTATGCAATTGATAATGAATAGGCTTTCAAGATCATAACAAATCTTTTTTGAGGGGAATCTGTAAATGCAAACTTTAGAAAGTAGAACAGGAATCTCAAAGACAAGCCTCACCAACAGGATACAAGAGGTGGAAGAGAGACTCTCAAGCACGGAAGACACAATAGAAGAAATGGACACCCCAGTTAAAAGAAGAGATTAAATCTAAAAAAGTTCCTTGCACAAAACATCCAGAAAATCTGGGACACCATGAAAATATCAAATCTTAGAAAAATAGGAATAGAGGGAGGAGAAGAAACTCAGGTCAAAGCACAGAAATTATTTTAAAGAAATTCATAGAAAATTCCTTAACCTGAAGGAGGAGATTCCTATCAAGGTACAAGAAGCACGCAGAATACCAAACAGACAGGAACAGAAAAGATATATCTCAAAGTAATAAAAGCAGGTTTCAGTAAGTACATAGCCAACATCAACTTAAAGGGAGAGAAACTCAAAGCAATTTCACTAAAATAAGGATCAAGACAAGGTTGTTCATTCTCTCCATATCTATTCAATATAGTATTTGAAGTTTTAACTAGAGCAATGAGACAACAGAAGGAGAGCAAAGGGATATGAATTGATAAGGAAGAAGTCAAAGTATCTTTATGTCCACATGGAGCTTTCCTACCTACATTCCAGCATCTTATGGTACATGAAGGTACTCTGCATGCTATCAAAAGAGAAATGTAAACACCAGTTATCTCATCAATCCTTTGACAATCATCATTGACCTTTGACAATGGTGTGCTGTTTGCCAGATATGCTAGGGCAATGGTGGCACAAAGCTTTTGGGAGTCATCAACTCATATATGATTTGATTTAAGATCTACGGAACTTATACCTGGCACTGCTTGGGTGACAGAGAACCTGAGACCAGATAGCACAAGGGCCTAGGATAAAACCAAATACTACTGTTCTGAAAACAACAGCAACATAGCAATATAATGACTCCTAATGACATTCTGCTATATTTGTAGGTCATTGCTTTGCTCAGCCATCATCAGAGATGCTTCCTCCTGCAGCACATGGGAACAATACAGAGATCCACAGCTGGACACTATGCAGAAAGTGCTTAAAGACCTCAGAACATAAAGCGCTTAAAGACCTCAGAACACTCATCCCTAAATGGGATGCCTCCATCAATACCTTCCCCTCAGGGCTCAGGGAATCCCATGGAAAAGGAGGTTGAAAGAGTGCAAGAGCCAGAGGGATGGAGAAATCAAGGAAACAAGACCCTCTAAATCAACATGGTCAAAGCTAATATGACTTCACGGAGACTGAGGCAGCATTCACAGGCCTGTACAGGTCTGCATCAGGTCCTTACATATATATTATGGTTCCTAGTTTAGTGTTTATATGGGATCCCTGAGTGTGTGAACAAGTGGGCCTCTGATTCTTGTGCCTTCTCTTGGACTCTTTTCCTTCTGTTTGATTTGTCCAGTTTTGATGTGTTAGTTTTGGGTTATGCCATTCCATTCTATTCTATTTTATTATTATCCCTGTTTGTTTCCTGAGATACAGAAATGGAGTGGATCTGGATCGGAAGGGAGGAGAAGAGGAACTGGGAGGAGTAGAGGGAGGAGAAATCTTAATTCGGATACAGTGTATGAGAAATACATTTATTTTCAATGAGAGAAAAATGAACATATGAGATATTTTACTCTATACGTCCTCTTCTCAGATAGATTTTAGACAAAGGAACTGTAAATTGCAAACTTTTCAATTGTTTACATATTCAACA
Source organism: Alexandromys fortis (assembly GCF_014885135.2). Taxonomy (NCBI): domain Eukaryota; kingdom Metazoa; phylum Chordata; class Mammalia; order Rodentia; family Cricetidae; genus Alexandromys; species Alexandromys fortis. The sequence goes on along the minus strand of NW_026067913.1, from coordinate 3,409,090 downwards.
TCAATGATATTCAATATTAATGATCATCAAATTTTTATCAAGCACTTATTTTCAAGCATACACCATTTTTGTATATTGAAGAACATGATCTTAAAACATTAGGTAGCAGAATTTTCCTGTTTTTTTTTTTTTTTTTTTTTTTTTTTGCAAAGACTCTTCCCTTGACTAGATTTTAATTATGTATCCCTGATTTCTTCTTGTTTTTGATATTTTGATTCAGTTCCATAGGGTAGCCCAGGCTGGCCTTGAATCTACAGAAATCCTTCTGCATCAGCCTCCTGAGTGATAGGGTTACAGCTATGAGTCCCCCACCCCCACTTAGCTCTATGCCATCCAATACCTTCCCCTTCTTTCTGACTCCGAGTCAGGGACTCAGTCTATAATCCTGGCTTGTCTAGAATTCACTCTGCAGCCCAGGCTGGGCTTGAACTTGTGGCAACCCCCTGCCTCTGCCGCCAAGTGCTGACAATATAGTGTGTGCCACCACACCCAAGCCCTTTTCTCAAAGAAGACCCAATCCTTGGGCTTCTCTGTGTTTGTGTTTGCATATCACAATTTCAGCAGAAATCTTTTGAAGTTAGTTTTATAAGATTCTTCCACCCTTAATCTCTGATCTTTCTCTTTCTTTTGTCAAATTCCCTATTTGCCACTCTTCCCCAGGGGACATTTTCCTAGCTTTATCTGCTTTCTGCAGGAATTCTGTCAAGTTGCTTTTACAAGGATTATCCCTCTCCATGCTTTCTCTCAGCAATTTTTTATCTACAGACCCCCAACTCCTGCATGATATAATATTTGGAATTGAGCTCATGTCTCTATTAAAATCTCATTTTTTCCTATTGCAGTTTCTCTTTTTATCACCTAAATACTGTCTGACTCTTAAAAAAATCTATAAAAATGTATACTTTAAGCATTGTAATGTCGTTGCTTTGAAGATCTGAACCTGAAGAAACAGCAACTCAGTGTAATGTAAGACATTTGGAGCTCACAAAAATTTATTTTTGTTATGTAGAGAATATATTCCTTGGATTGCATCCCAAAGGTTATCAGTGGAAAGCCTTCTGATAAAGCCTTTGCTTTAGCTACCAGCTCCTCTACACTGGGTCTGCCTGGAGCCTTGTTCCAAACACTGTAACTTCTCATCTGGATCACTGCGAAGCTTGTCAGTGAATACTCACCCAGCTTCCTCCCTTGCCCGCCACTGCTCTCAGCAGTGCAGCCCGAGGAAGATTTTAAGACACAATTATTTATTCTCATCTCCTGCTTGAATCAGTGGCGCCTTTCTCATTCAGAGTAAAACACACAACTCTGGGAAAGCTTTGCGACATCTATCTGCTGTTTCTGAGTTACCTGATGGATGCCATAGTCCTCTTTCCTCAAGCGCTTTACCACGCTGGCTGCCTCTTTCCTCCCAGGTCCTCTGACCTTGCCTTTTCTAGGTGAAATGGTTTTGTTCCAGACACACCCAAAACTGCTCAGGACTCAGCTGTTTCTTTCACAGGAAGTTCCTTCCTGACCATGCTATGCCAAAGAGCAATCCTCACCTGATCAGGGATTCTCTGAGTCCAGCTGAGAGTCTTGGTGTGAGCAAATGTTCATCAGGTGCCTGAATCATTTTCAGGCCTATTTCTAGACATCTTTGTAAAAATCCAGTTTTATTAAGGCTTTCTTAGTGGGTTTAGCAACAACAGCTTCCCCTCTGTGTACTACGGATCAATCCCAATGTCTGATCAACTTATTGCAAGTCTTGAAAGGTCCTTCTCGCATCCACCCCACTGTATCCTCTCCAACTTTTATTGCTAAGGGGATAGTAGTGCCATCAACTGAAGGAAACTTGGGAAAAGAGAAGGCTTGACTGTTGCAAATAATAAATTAGAATTTTAATTTGTTAAGTTAAATGTGCTGAGAAGTCAGAAGTTGGAGATATCCAGGAAGGGTTGAACCTTTGTGTGGTACTTAGTAGGGATGTTAGAGTTATGAAAGTGTATGTGAGATTCATCAGTGTGTGTTGGAGAGTCTGGGAGAGAGTCCTGAGAGACTGGGAGAGAGTCCTGAGAGACTGGGAGAGAGTCCTGAGAGACTGGGAGAGAGTCCTGAGAGAGAGTCCTGAGAGAGAGTCCTGAGAGAGAGTCCTGAGAGAGAGTCCTGAGAGAGAGGGTCCTGAGAGAGAGTCCTGAGAGACTGGGAGAGAGTCCTGAGAGAGAGTCCTGAGAGACTGGGAGAGAGTCCTGAGAGAGAGTCCTGAGAGACTGGGAGAGAGTCCTGAGAGAGAGTCCTGAGAGATTGTTTTTTTTTTCTGTGAGAGAGTCCTGTGAGACTGGGAGAGAGTCCTGCGAGACTGGGAGAGAGTCCCATCTCAGAGGAGGTGGCAGCTCTGGCTGGCAGTTTAAGTTCAGCGCAATGAGCCACACAGAGGATCCACAGAGGTTCAGATAAAACATTGTTGCAGCAATCGAAAACCAATCGCACTTCTACTTCCCAACTGGAAAAATTGTAATTTATTTACTTGTCTCTAATTCATAAATCCGTTCTTATATCACTCAGACATTATATTTGTTTTATCTCTTCAAATACCTAATTTCTTTCTTTTTAAAAAATTTTATTGATTTTTATTGAGCTCTACATTTTTCTCTGCTCCCCTCCCTGCCTCTCCCCTCCCCTTCAACCCTCTCCCCCCCATGCTCCCAATTTACTCAGGAGATCTTGTCTTTTTCTACTTCCCATGTAGATTAGATCTTTGTAAGTCTCTTTTAGGATCCTCATTGTTGTCTAGGTTCTCTGGGATTGTGATTTGTAGGCTGGTTTTCTTTGCTTTATGTTTAAAAAACACTTATGAGTGAGTACATGTGATAATTGTCTTTCTGGATCTGGGTTACCTCACTCAAAATGATGTTTTCTAGCTCCATCCTTTTGCATGCAAATTTCAAGATGTCATTATTTTTTCTGCTGTGTAGTACTCCATTGTGTAAATGTACTACATTTTCCTTATCTATTCTTTAGTCAAGGGGCATTTAGGTTGTTTCCAGGTTCTGGCTATGACAAACAATGCTGCTGTGAACACAGTTGAGCAAATGTCGTTGTGGCAAATGGCTAATTTCTTTGCTTAACCTTCCATACTCTCATTTATTGTTCCTTTGAATGCAAGTTAGTATCCCCACCGTTCCTGTTAGTGAGAAATCAGGACATTGGTTACTCGATTCCACTTGGCTTTCAGGTGCCACATTTGCTGCTGTGAGAGAGTTTGCAGAGAAACCAAGATGCAGCCCGACAAGGGCATGAAATACCTTAGTGAGGAAACTGCATGGTGGATGTGTACACTCCCGCTCAGGGTGCATCTTTACCAGGAAAAGGTCCTTATGTGACGACCCTTGACCTAGAGCACATGCATTTGCTACTTGACAAAACTCAGCTGGCCTTCCCAGGAAAGGCCAAGGGAAATCATGTGTAGCAACTCTGTTGAGGTGATTAAGAGATAGGATTGCTTTAGGAGATGGCAGGAGACTCGATAAAGCTTAGTTTAATTGGGAAGGCACAGAGCTACAGATTCATCCAACTGGGACTCCCGATGTCACTGGGTTTCCTGATCCTGTGCTTGTGGCTTTTGCTGCTCACTAGAAGAATTCGTTCCATACATTATGGAGATTGTAACATACATGGTATGATTTTCAACATTTCTTAATATGTTGGGCTGGGATGAATTCATTTATTTGTTTTTAAGCTAGCATAAAAAGTAACGGATTTCTTGATGGGCTTTGAAATTTAATTGAATTTACTTTACGTGGATAAGTGTTTTGCTTGCATGCATGGATGTGCATCGTATGCAATGCCTGGTGCCCACGGCAGCCAGAAAAGAGAATTGTATATCCCTGGGACTGGAGTTCTGGAGGGCTTGAGCAACTTTTTGAGTGCTAGGACCCAAGCTCTGGTCCCCAACAAGAGCAAGTCTTCCTACCTGATGAACCATTCTCTAGCTCCTCACTATGGCATTTCATACACACTTGGTTTTTTATGCCTCCTCCCTCTCTCTCTGCGCATCCTTCTGCCCACTTCTTGCTGGTCCTCTTCCCTACCATGTTTAATCTGTCTTTTCTTTTTCGGTCATGTGTGTTCCACTGCTAACTCCTCTCAAGTCATCTTCCTCCCACTGTCCTCTCTGTGTTTCCTGACATCCTCCCCGCACCACATTTAAACCTAGGCTCCTAGTTCCTGCTTATGTGAGAGAGCATACAGCATTTCTCTCTCTCTGTCTGCCTTATTCTGATGAACGTAAGGATTTTCAGTTCTAGGCATTTCTCTGAAAATGTTTCACTTTTCTTTTGGGGAAGCTGCCTTTTACAGAAATCTTTGAACGTGTAATGTCCCACAACACCACCTTCTTTGGATGCCAGGGTCCTGCCATTACAAATAATTTTTTGGTGATCAAAATTGTGTTTTGGGTTCGGTTTTTGGTTTAAAAGTTGAAAAATCACTACTGGCATTTCCAGTGTTACAAATGCAGCATGGTTTTAAAATGTCCCGTAGAAGGAAGTAACGCTAGGTGATTCATATGAGAGAGATTTCCAAGGGACTCGTGGGAACTGATGGGGTGTTTGCGGAACTGATCTGAGAAACACGGCGCCATCGTCAGAGCACAGGAGAGTTAAGCTCTGAGGCAGGTAGACAAAGACACTGGTCTCTTAGAGAGACATTATAAGAATTTCTATAATTTCCATAGGAGGCTTGTGCAGCATACCTGGGTTACAACTCCGCAAAGGAGCACGGGAGTTGTTAGGAAGGATGCCAGGCACGGAAACAAAGTGCTGAGGAGCACACGGTGTCTAAAACAAGGAGAGCCTCGGTCCTTTATGGCCCAGGAAAGGTTTGCCTAAAAGGGAGACGCGGATGTGTATGATCTCTGAGAGCTCAGATACCACGCCTCTGCGATTCCCCTTTCCATTTTCCAAGGCCCCTGCCAAGCAAGAAGCAAAGAGAACAGGCCATGACTGGATGTACAGATAGGGTTATTCATGAGAACGGAATGGAGATGGAGCAAGCTCGCATCATCTGTAAGGGACCCTGCCTCCTGCATATATGCTAAGTCAGCTGTTCTTTGGAATGCCGCTGGCACAAGGGAAAAGTGAGCTAGCAAGCTGATGACATCACTGTGTGTAATTCATAAGGAATAGGAATAGCTTAGCAACGCGGAACTCCACTTGGTCTGGGCTGCTAATGAAGCACTTGGCAACTCGGCTGCAACCTGGGACCTCTACCTGTATTAGCTGCGTGCGTTCTTGCTACAATGGAAATAAATTATACAACACAATTCTGTCACTCGAAATAGAGAACCGCTCCAACTGTACCTCTGTGAACTAAACTCCTCCTCCTTTTGTACCCGTCAAAGGAAATCTAAGACAATCATTTGGGTCCTTAAGTGCGCGTTCATTCTTCTGGTCCACTGTGGCTCTGAAAGAACCTTCTGCTTTTGAATAAAGTTCCCTGCTAGCTCGCTGTGAGCTGTGTGAGAGCACTTATCTCAGTTCCTTGAATAAGTGGCTGAAATCCTGAAAAGGCTCACTCCAGTCCCTGACCACTGGTAACAGCCGCACATATGACCAATTTACAAGGCCCCTTTCTGCAGAAAGCGCCGTGGAGAGTGAAGAGCCTCTTGTCCAGTCGGCGTAGTACACTGCCTCTGGAGTTCCCTGTTAGTAAGTCTGTCTCCCCCACTAGTGTTTGCTCAGTTCCCAGAAGCGCTGCGCTTCACACATAACCTCCTCACGTCGTCTTCCTTTGCTTAGGAGTCCACCCCATTGCCCTGGTGTTTCTGGGCTGTGGTCTCTACCAGGGGAGACCAAGCAGTCATCAAGTACTGAAGTGAAGGCTAAGCCTCCAAACGCCACCATTAGCTACTCCTGATCAGAAAAGCACCTGGGAGGGTCACCTGGCTATTTAGGCCTTTCTGTTCTTCCATGGTAATATTCCAAAAGTGGCCAACGGAGATAGGAAAAGCTTTCAAAGTGCTTCTGCTTGCTTATGAAGTGTTTTTCCATCTTGCTTGGTGAATTTCAGGTTGGGCCTAAAATATTATTTATCTTATGTGTCTACATAGTAAAACTTCCCATCCCAGAGTACATAATATTGAAATTGGCCTTTTTTTTTTAATTAAAAAATAACTTCCCTTTCCTTTTTCCAAACCGTTCCATATATCCCTCATTGGTCTCTTTCAAACTCATGGCCTCTTTTTTTATTGTTATTGTAAACATATATGAATATACATATATATTCCTAAATATAATATTAACTAGTACATACATTTTCAGGGCTAAATAACTGGTATTGGATAACTAATTGGTGTGTTATTATTTCTTCCAATCCCAGCATTCCCCAGTTGTCTTTAGTTCATTCTGTATGGTTGAAGCCGTGTGGGTGTGTGTTTCCCTGCCCACTTTGTTAAGCCCATTCGTGTCGTCCTTGTTAGCTGAATTTAAGACATGTTCAGCAAGAGAGAAACCATGCCTGGTACTGGAAATGGAACTCACGACTCCGTGCTAGCAAATTCTTTGGAATTTGAGGAGCATCTGTAGCTACTACTTTACTGAGCCAGTATAATCCCTAAAGACAATCTAAACATTTGTTCTTATACCCACAGATAAATGCAGCCCTCCTCACCCCTCATTGAGGCAACTTCCCTTAGCAACAGATGGAGACCATTACAAAAAATCACAACTAATCAAAATGCAGAGTTGTGGAACCCAGTCCCAGTGAACTACAGAACACTCCTACACCCAAGGCTCTGGGAACACTGCAGAAGAGGGAAGGAATCGCCTCTGCTTTAGTTACCACTGTCCTCGGACCAGAAGCCAGCCAGGCAGAGGGCACACCGTCTTCATTATCTGTAACCATGGTGCTGCTTCCAACTGTCTTAGGGTTACAGGAAGAACTAGTTAAATTTTGAAATCCCTTTCTTCAACTTATAAAATATACAAGAAACTGCCTGCTGGTCCCCAAAACTCGTTTTTTGATTGGGCCTACACTGGGACAGCTGAAACCAGAGGTTAGTAATTGCCTGGGTACTTCAGTAGGAAGTCTTTCATGCATTTTGTGAGCCAGATTTCTTGGCTGTAATTTGGTTAGCTCTGTTTGCTTTTCTTATAACTTGGGGCTTTGGAATGAGGTTCTTTAGCAGAGACACTAAGGTTAGAGAAACCTTCTGAAAGTGAACTTGGAAAGTGGCTATGTAGTAAGCCTGAGAACTTGGTACTAGAGGATGATCTGATTATCACCTTAAAAATTATGCCATAAACCACATATTGAGGAAACAACATGTCTTAGTTGGGGTTTCTTTTGCTGTGAACAGACACCATGACCACGGCAAACTCTTTTATAAAGGAAAATAGTTAATTGGGCTGGTTTACAATTCAGAAGTGTAGTCCATTATCATCTTGGTGGGAAGCGTAGCAGCACGCAGGCAGCCATGGTGTTGGAAAAGAAGAACAAAAGGAACCGTGAGCTCAACATATCTGCCTCTATTTTTGACTTTTCTTTAAAATTTAGCTTACTTCAAAATGTTTTATGAGTCAACTAAGACATTTCCCTCAGAAAGTGTTTTACAATTTTGGCACTGCAGCTTTAAGTCACTCACATTCAGGCTAAATCAAATTTGCTGAGCAAGATAACGTAGTTATTTGTGCACAAAACAGTAACAGAAAGAATGAATGGCTTGTAACAGCTGCTGTGAGTACAAATGTTGAAGTTTTCAATGACTTTAAAAGGTCATAGGAATGTACGTTCCACCTTCTAAACTGGTAATAAAATAGGACATGTGGTCTGCTTCCCACAGTGAAGGAACTTGCTTCCCGGTTTTCTGCGTCAAGGAATGGCTTTCCCATCTGCCACTGTTTATGCTATGTCTTCAGACTCAAGTCTTTCTTTCTCCTTATGTGTTTATTAATCTTCAAGAGGTGCCATTATTAAGGCTCTAGGGTGGATCTGTTTCCTAGTATTTGGCTAATAGTGAGTGTTACAGATGATTGGCTTGGAAGAGCCTTCAATATCAAAAACAATTTTTTTTTTTCGAGACAGGGTTTCTCTGTGGCTTTGATCAAAAACAAATTTGAAAAAAGAATTACATGAACTGTGAGCTCATGATTAAGATGCTGGTCAACATGACCGAGTAAGCACTTTATACTCTATTCTTTTTCTGATTCGTTTTTTTTTTGTTTGAAATAAAGTTTATTGAAGTTTCTGTCGGTATTTACATATGATACACGGTAAATAACAGAGCCAGGCCCCCCACCCCACCGTTTCCCCACCCTTATTGCTTCCCTCCCCCCTCCCCCAGCCTCATTAAAAATCGCTGCGTAAAGACAGGTTATAACTGCTGCGGTTCTCCCTCCCACCCTCCCACCTAAGATGCAAACTAAAAGCCCCTGGTCCTCCCTGCCGTCCCCTCCCCCCACCCCGGGGCCGTTCTGGTTCCGTGTGTTAACACTGTGCTACCTCGCCCCTCCTCCCCTAATAAAGGGAGTGGGATGGACGGTTTTCTGGCAACCCTCCCCCAAACTGTCCAAGGGGGCGGACGGGCCCTTGAAAAAGGCCGGAGTTAGGGAAACTGAGATGGGAAGAGGGACATGGATGAGAGGGAGTACCAGAAAATGGAAGACAGAGGTTTTGGGGGGCGTTAACCCCCGCTACTGCCCCTCCCTCCCCCGATGGGACCTCGAGGGGGGAGAGGCGGGCACAGGCGTGGAGATAGCATGAGGGAACCTCCCTCCACCCTGGGGTCCCATCCTTGTTGAGTGTGAGAGACCAGATGCACCTAGGGACTTCGGATGAGCAGGTGGAAGAAGGAAAAGAGAGAAGCGAGAAGGGGGGGAGAGGAGGGCGGGGAGGAGGAGGAGGAGGAGAAGGAAGAAGGATCTATTAGAAGGAAGGTCACCTTCCAGAGGACAACAGAAAGAGAGGAAATAGTGTCTCCCAGAGGCGACAAAAAGGAAAAGTCAAGGTAAGCCACAGTCGTATCCCTGCAGCCCCTGACCCGACCAGCAGATGTGGGCAGAGCAAGCTTCTTCCCACCCGCCGCCACCAGGGACCTGCAGAGTACGTGGTGTTGTGCTAGGAAAGAAGGGAGTTCAAGGGCATTCCCAGTGGCTGTCACACCCACTCTCCAGCCCAGCACCCCTGTAGGGAAGCGGGAGCCTGAAGGATTTGGGGGAGCTAGGTGCATGATACCACCAGAGGATAGTTAACCGAGTTGGAGAGGGACCAGGAGAGGGGACGGGTTCACCCGGGGTTAGGCAGGTGAAGGGAGGGAATCATTTGGAAGTATAATGGACTAATGAGGAGAAGTTGGAAAGAGGGAGCCATCGAAATGAGGATGATGGGTTGGGGCCTGGAGGTGGCACAGCAGCCCCCTGCCAAGAGTCCCTTAAGGGATTGGGGCCGCGTGGGGGAAGGGCAGGGGAGGGGAGGGAGGAGGAAGAGGAGAGGGTGGGAGCCCAGCCTCAGCACGGTGAAGTGGAGATGTGGAGGTGGTCGGGATACTTGATGGCTGGAGGGTAATTTTGCGTCATCTGGATGGAGACGTCGGAAGGGCTGCGACCTCGACGTGACTCCGGCCCCCTCGTTGAGAAGGAAAGAGGAAGCAGCGAAGGCCAACGACCACCCGTATCGATAGTGAAAGTACTGCTCAGAGCTGCTGGGCCTGATCATGACCTCATCATTGATGCTGGAGATGTACAAGCCCACCACCAAGGAGTGACCTGATAAAATGAAGAAGACGCCAGACACGAAGGCCAGAATGGTCCTCTGAGGTCGGATGTGGCCGATGTTGCTGATGACAAAGGCGGTGAACACAAGGAAAAGACTAACCATAGGGAAGGGAGTAGCCGTGCGTACCGTCTTCAAAATATTCTCCGTGTTTTCCGTCACCAAGTTGATCTCTGGTTCAAGAAAGTACTCGGAAGCCACACAGCGCCCCTTCTCCCGACCTGCAAAGAAGCAGACTCTCCAGAGGCCAGCGTGCAGCGCCATCTCGACCTCGGTTCTGCGGCAAAACGGTCCCCTCCTCCATGTACAGCCAGTAGTCCGTGCTGACCGCGATGCCCACGAGGAGCAGGCCGCAGGCACCAAGCACGCTGCTCAGCCGGGTCAGGGCACGGCTGCTGCAGTGACTCATCCTGAGCGGCGGGGGGCGCCCTGCGGGGCCTCTCTCAGGGCCGGGCGGACGCTCCGGGCCGCGGGCTCCGCAGCCGCACGACCGGCCCCGCGGTTTCCAACGGCCGCCGCCGCCGCCACCGGCGTCTCCGGTGCCCGCGCCCCCCCGCCCCCGCCCCCGAGCCCGGCGTCCCGGCCCCCACCCGGCCTCCCACCCCCCACCCCCCGCGCCCGCGGCCTCACTCGGCGGACGCAGCCGGGCCTTTTTCTGATTCTTAATTAGGTCAGACCTTTGCTGTTTTCTTCAAAATCTCTATCTGCAACTTAGACTGTGCGCTTGATTTCTCATGAGCTGAAAGAAGAATGTTGTAGTCTCCTATTGTGTTTATAGATTGTTCTTTGCATATCTTATAGATTTAAATATTTGAAGACTGTCATGTATTTCGAGACGTAATCTGACTATATGATGATAGTTTTGATGTGTTCTTGGATTCGATTTGCCAGTATTTTATTTAGTATTTTTGCATCAATGTTCAGGAGTGAGATTGGTTTGTAGTTATTTTTCTTAGTAATGTCTTTCTGTGGTTTGAGTATCAGTGTAATTGTAGCCTCACAAAAAGAGATTGGCAATGTTCCTTCTGTTTCTATTGTGTGGAATAATTTGAGAAGTATTGGTATTAGTTCTTCTTTGAAAATCTTGTAGAATTCTGAGCTGAAACCATCTGGTTCTGGGCTTTTTTTGGTTGGGAGACTTTTGATGACTGTTTCTATTTCTTTAGCAGTTATAGTTTCTTTCGTTTTCTTATCTGGTCTTGATTTAATTTTGGTAAGTGATATTTATCCAGAAAGTAGTCCATTTCCTTTAAGTTTTCCAATTTTGTGGAGTACAGGTTTTCAAAATATGACCTGATAATTCTCTGTATTTCCTCTGTGTCTGTTGTTATATCCCCCTTTTCATTTCTGATTTTGTTAATTTGGATATTCTCTCTCTGTCTTTTGGTTAGTTTGGTTAAAGGTTTTTCTATTTTGTTGATTTTCTCAATGAACCAACTCTTTGTCTCATTGATTTTTTGTATTTTTTTTGTTTCTATTTTGTTGATTTCAGCTCTCAATTTGATTATTTCCTGCTGTCTAGTTCTTTTGGGTGACTTTGCTTCTTTTTGTTCTAGAGTTTTCAAATGTTCTGTTAATTCATGAGTGTAGGAATTTTCGTTTCTTTTTGTAAGAATTTAGAGCTATGAAATTTCCTCTTAACACTGCCTTCATTGTGTCCCATAAATTTGGGTATGTTGTGTGGTCATTTTCATTGAATTTTAGGAAGTCCTTAATTTCTCCCTTTTTTTTCTTCCTTGACCCATTGATGATTCAGGGGAGCATTGTTTAATTTCCCCGTGTTTTTGGGCTTTCTGGAATTGGTATTGTTGACTTCTAGTTCTAAACAATAGTGATCTGATAAGATACATGGGGTTATCCCATTTTTTTTGTATTTGCTGAGGTTTGTTTAGTTACTGAGCATGTGGTCAATTTTTGAGAAATTTCCATGAGGTGTTGAGAATAAGGTATATCCTTTTCTGTTTAGATGGAATATTCTATAGATGTCTGTTAAGTTCATTTGAGTCATAACATCTGTTAGTTCCCTTATTTTTCTGTTAATTTTTTTGTCTGACTGAGTTGATATCAATTTAATTTAAAAAATGTGCATAACCCCACTTTTTCTTCGGAAGACTATTACCCTCAGAGAGGGTAAGGCACATTGCTTTGGGAAATGTCCAAGGCTCTCCTTACTATATGTAGGCTGAGCAAGGTATCCATGCAAAGAGAATGGGTTCCCAACAGGTCAATATAAGTGGTAGGGATAAATCCTGGTGCCACTGCCAGTTGCCCTGCAGACTGCCCCAGCCCACATTCAGGGGGTCCAGTTTGGTCCTATGCTGGTTCCTTCCCTGTCCGCTGGAGTTAGTGAGCTCCCATTAGCTCAAGTAAACTGTTTCAGACCACAGCAACTCTTATAAAGAAAACGTCTAATTGAGGGGGCTTGCTTACAGTTTCAGAAGTTCAACCCATTACGATCATGATGGGGGAGCATGGCAGCCTGTAGGCAGATGTGGTGCTGGAGCTGAGAGGTAGCAGGAAGTTGACTGATAGTCACACTGAGGGAAGCTTGACCAAAAGAGACCTCAAAGCCTGCCAACACAGTGACACACTTCCTCTAACAAGGCCACACCTCCTAATAGTGCCACTCACTTTTCGGACTGGAGAGGGAGGGGGAGAGGGGGAGGGAAATGGGAGACTGGGAGGAGGCAGGAATTTTTTTTTCAAAAAAAATTTTAGATTATAAAAAAAATAAATTTCACGTCATAGAGTAGGAAATGATAATAAAAAGGAGCCAAGGGATCTGGGACACAAGCAAGCCCAGCTCAGTTCTCCACTGGTGTTGGGTTTTGCACAGGCTGGCTCACTGTGCTACATAGTTCTTTGGGATCTTTAGCTCCTCTGGTTTCATCTTATCAGTGAGAGGCCTGCCAGAGAAGAACCACGGCTGGTTGCCTGGTGCCAGTTCATGATCATTGCTTTCAAAAGTGTGTGCTGCAGCCTTCAAGGCATCCCAGACCTCTTTCCGCCCTTCAAAAGCTGGTGCAGTATCCCAAAATTCATCCCTCTTGCTGCACAGTTGTCCATCTGTCATGATATAATTGCTTTCCCATTTTGGTTTCTCCTTTTTCAAAGGCTGGTTAGGACCTAGAGCAACTCCAGTGCCGTCTGAGTTCTTGTTGAGGCTGCCGGAGGAATCGTGTTGGGCCGCCACTTCAGGTGCTTGTCCCGACCTCCTCAGGCTGCATTATTATTTTTTGATTATTTTCTTTGTTCTCTTGTAATAATTTATTTTAGAAATTTGAACAATGAAGTCTTAATCTTCTGGAAAATCTACCCTATAATTAGTATTTTCATATTATTTATTTGGAAATAATTTTAAGTTAAAGGAATAACATTTTAGGATATATACATATATTCCCTACCATCATAGAGTAAGTCAATATTTTATTTTATATTTCCTTAGAATAAGTTCTATTTATGTATCTACAGATCTAAATATCTATCTATCATCTATCTTCTATCTATCTATCTATCTATCTATCTATCTATCTATCTATCTTCTATCTATCTATCTATCTATCTATCTATCTATCTATCTATCATCTCTATGAAACAAAAAATAATCTTATCTTATTGATTTTATTGAGCTATACAGTTTTCTCTGCTCCTCTCCCTTCTTCTCCTCCCCTTCAACCCTCTCCCATGGTCCTCATGATTCCAATTTACTCAGGAGATCTTGTCTTTTTCTATTTCCCATGTAGATTAGATCCATGTATGTCTCTATTAGTGTCCTCATTATAGTCTAGGTTCTCTGGGATTGTGATTTGTGGGCTGGTTTTCTTTGCTTTATGTTTAAAAGCTACTTATGAATGAGTAAATATGATAATTATCATTCTGAGTCTGGGTTACTTCACTCAATATGATGTTTTCTAGTTCCATCCATTTGCCTGCAAATTTCAAGATGTCATCATTTTTTTTTTCTGCTGTGTAGTACTCCATTGTGTAAATTTTCCTTATCCATTCTTTGGTCAAGGGGCATTTAGATTGTTTCCAGGTTCTGGCTATGACAAATAATGCTGCTATGAACATAGTTGAGCACATGTCCTTGTGGCACAATTGAGCGTCCTTTGGATAATATCCAAAAGTGGTATTGCTGGGTCTTGAGGAAGGTTGTTTCCTAATTTTCTGAAAAGTCTCCTTACTGATAACCAAAGTGGCTATTCCAGCTTGCACTCCCACCAGCAATGCAGGAATGTGCAAGAAATTGGTCATCAAAAGAACAACAACAAAAAAAAAAAAACAATAAAAATGGAATACAGACCTAAACAGAGAACTCTCAACAGAGGAATCTAAAATGGCTGAGATACGCTTAAGGAAATGCTCAATATCCTTAGCCATCAGAGAAATGCAAATCAAAACAACTCTGTGATTCCATCTTACACCTGTAAGAATGGCCAAAATAAAAATCACTGACGACAACTTATGCTGAAGAGGTTATAGGGTAGAGAGAACACTCCTGCACTGCTGGTGGGAGTGTCCCAGGGCTGAAAGCCTGTTCTCTATGAAGAGATACCTTGCTCAGCTTAGACATGGGGGAACAGGAGGCACTTGTTCCTGCCTCAAGAAGGTGATGGGACAGACATAGTCGACTTCCCAGGGGAGGCCTTACCTTCTCTGAGGAGCAGATGGGGAGTGGAGTGGGAGGAAGGTGGGAGAGAGGGAGGAGAGTAGGGAGGAGGAATGAGATTGGTGCGTAAAAACAAACAAACAAACAAAACAAACAAACAAACAACAACACAAAGAGTTCTCTTTGATGGATTCCTGTGTAGCTTGTTACTTTTTCTTCAGGGGGTGGGAGTAGAGTTTTTCAGAGAAGCTTTTAGTCTTTCTTATTGTGAGTCTGAAGTCATCAATACCACTGCAGAAGCTTCTCCTTGGTCTTTATAGTCAGCAGGAGCACAGTTCATGGACTTCCCACATGGTATCTGTTGACAGGACAGAATACAGACATCCACCTGGCCTCCAGTGTTAGCAAGAGTCACAGACCTCAGCACGGACTCCAGTGGCAATATGGACCACAGACACCAACATGGCTTCAGGTGGTAGCACAGACCATGGTCATCTGCATGGCCTTGTGTGGTAACACGGGCCCTAGCGGTAGCAGAACAATGACCCAAACATGCCCAGACATCTACATGACCTTTGTTGGTACCATGGGTCACAGGCTCACAGCCACCCAGATATGGCCACCGTGAAGCAGCACATGTGATGGATTCATACACATCAACATGGCCTCGGCTGAGGGGGTATAGCTCAGTTCTGAGCATCAACACTGCTCACTACTCTGTTCTTCCATCCTTCCCACTCTTCGAACGTAGATTTGTTTGTGGCAGTGGAAACGGCAGTGTGCCACTCAGTAGATTGTTTTGCCCACACAGCTCTACATGCAAATACTCTTTGCCAGGAGTCATTGTTCTGGCTCAAGATCTCTGGTCTCGGAAGTGACATAAATACCAGACCACTGCTGCAAACGGCTTTGATCGCAGTCATGCCTCAGGTTTTCATCCTCGTGGCTGGTGGTGTATTCCTGGATCTGGTTCTGCAGCCCTGGCTTCTCCTCTTGCTTCAGCAGCTTGTAGATGGAGTGGGTGCTGAGGTTGGCCAACTGCAAACACTGAATCTGGGTCCAGATGGCAGCCGAGTGGGTCAGGCTGCCCCACGAGGCAGGCTCTTCCAGGCTTGCTGATCCCCATGGCCGGCTACTTGGATTTTATTTTTAAAAAGATTAAATATTGGGCCAGCAAGATGGATTGGCATCTTAGGCTTGATGAACTAAGCCTGATCCCGTGGGCCGACATGATGGAAGGAGAAAACTTTCCCCACGTTGTCCTCTTGCTTTCACATGTGTGCTGTGACAGGTGTGCACTCCTTCACTACATACATGTACACATAAATAAATGTAATAAAGATAAATTAAAAAATTATAGACTTTTTTTTTAGGTGGGAATAGAGTCAGGACTACATTCTAGGTGGGTCATCTTATTTATATTACTTTATAAATAGAAGTTCTAATTTCAGGTTTTTAAATAATTTCATAACCAATTTCTAGCCCATTCCCTTTCCTATTTCCTCTGGAATGATCAACTACAGGGTCCACTTTAGATGACTATATTATACTACAAATGAATATTTTTACAATATGGAGTTGATGGAAGAACTGAAAATTATCCTATTCAAACACGTCCCTCTAGAGCGGCAATTACCCTTGCTACCTATAGGTGGCATTTTACACCACGAAATAGTTATTCTATTCCCCCCCCCCCCCCCATCAGTGGCAGCCACTATGGTCTCCTCTGAACAGACTCTTCCTTGACCATAAACTTATTTTTGAGTGTCATAAATGACCGATTTTGTCTGGAAAACTGCTCTTCTATCGAGGACTAATGACAAGACATCCAGCTTGTTCATTCACCTCACTGCATTCATAAATTGTGCGGTTACACAAATATGTTCATTGTTGAAACTATTTCCCACAACATGTGCTTTCCCCAAGGAGAGCCGGCTAGCTGTTTGAATAGTTTCTCTTGGCTTCCTAAGCCCAAGAGTGAACACATGGGTCTGGACAGCATCAGAGAAGTGTCCGAACGGTGAATTCTTCCTTCACAACACAGTTCACATATCCTGATCTGCCCACCTTCAAGAGCTTCTATAGCTTTCCTCCTTCAAAGCAATTCCTTATCCGTAGCTGTCCATCTTTAAAGTACTAGCTAGCTACGTTCTGTCCATGTTCTCGCCTCCCATTCTCCTGCATTAGTTTCCTACGTCAGAACAATACTGCAATTGCTAAGGTCAACCAGTCACTCTTTAATAAAAAAATGAAACAGGGGAATCCCAACCCTCATTAATTCCTGAATAGAACTCCTGAACACTCTTCTAGGTACGAAGATGCCGTGTTGAACAAGACTGGTGCAAGTCTCTGTTGTTGGAGGCCACTTGTTTTTTTCCCAGCCACACAGACTCCTGAAACTGTATTATTTAAATCTCGCCCAATCACTTAAGCATATTGCTAGCTAGCTCATATATCTTTGGTTAACCCATTTCAATTAATCTGTGTATCACCAAGTGGCTGTGGCTTACCAGTAAGGTTCTGGTTGGCAGCTCAATGTCTTTCCCCTCTGGCGGCTCCATGGCGTCTTCAACTCTGCCTACTCTCTCTCTATATATATCTCTTTCAGCCTGGCTATATTCTGTTAAGCCATTGGGCAAAAGCAGCTCCTTTATTAATTATCCAATGTAAGCAACATATGTATGGAAGGACTTCCCACACCAATTCCCATTGTCATGGAGACCAACTGAACGTGAACAGCAGATCTTGGCAAGTGTTAATGATGAAAATAAAGTATGGCGGTAAGAGAAGACGAATCAGGCGTCCTTTCAGTTGTGTGGCCCAGAAAGCTCTTTCTAGGTGGTAAATGCTGAGTTGATGTGGCATCAACATGGAGCTACCATGAAGAGCCTCATCTTACTTAGCAGCAACTCTGGGCTGCTCACCCACATTCATCTCTTACATCTCTTAAAAGGTCTCCTCTGGCTGGGTGGTGGCAGTGCAAGCCTTTAATCCCAGCACTCAGGAGGCAGAGGCAGGCAGATCTCTGTGAGTTTGAGGCCAGCCTGGTCTACAGAGTGAGTTCCTGGACAGCCAGGACTGTTACATAGAGAAACCCTGTTTTGAAAAACCAAAAAAAAAAAAAAAAATAAAGTCTCCTTTGATGAGCATACAGTTCAGATTTCCTGGTCTTCTCTTGCTATCTCATTTGACTTTGTTGTGTAAGTTTTTTTTCTTCTTCATTAGCCAAATCTTAAAATTTTGGTCTTCCTAATTTCATCGCCTCTTTCTTTCCTTCTTCCTTCCTTCCTTCCTTCCTTCCTTCCTTCCTTCTTTCCTTCCTTCCTTCCTTCCTGCCTGCCTGCCTGCCTGCCTGCCTGCCTTCTTTCTTTCTTTCTTTCTTTCTTTCTTTCTTTCTTTCTTTCTTTCTTTCTTTCTTTCTTTCTTTCTTTTTGTTTTTAGAGACAGGGTTTCTCTGTGTAGTTTTGGAGCCTGTCCTAGAACTCACTCTGTAGACCAGGCTGGCCTTGAACTAAAAGTTCTCTGCCTCTCGAGTTGTGGGGTTAAAGGTGTGCACTGCCACGGCCTGGCTTCCAAGTTCTTGAACAAACAATCTCAAATGCTGTTGTCTTTATAGATATGAGTCTGCAACTGCTCATAACTGGATCCCCATTTTTGCTTTAGATCTCCAGACCAAGTATCCTACTGTCTACAAAACTTAGATGTTTTAGAGGTATCAACACAAAATATCTTCTTCTTAGCTGATGCAAGTCAGGAGCTAGGAATTATGCCTGCATTGATATATGTGTTTATCAATTTCTCTCACAGGTTTGTAAACCTCAGTAAAGCAAAAGTCAGATTTAGTTTGCCTACCATTGTAAACTTATAATATACCTGTTAGAGGTGCTTCTTATATACTTGTTAAAAATTAAAAGCATATTTGGATGTATCCCTTATTTAATGAAAATTAATCTAATATACCCATCTACCCATCCACCTATTTAATCAATTTATATTATCTATCTAGGTCTGAAATGTGCCTATGTGAGCAAAAGGTCATATTTATATTTCAAATGACTTTTCACTCTGGTATACATATAACCACTTCTGCCTAAATAAATCAATATCCACATACAAGGACTATTTTGCAGAAAATACATATACCAATTAAAATTTTGTTTATTTAATGTGCACGGGTGTTTTGCCTGCACAAATGTCTGCCTGTGCATCACATTCATGTCTGATGACAATGAAAGCCAGAAGAGGGTGATATCCTGGGTCTAGAGCTACAGATGGTTGGGAGCCACTATGTAGGTGTTAGGACTTGAACCCAGGTCCTTTGGAAAAGAAGCTAGTGCTCTTAACCACTGAGCCATATCCCTAGGCCCACATATGTGACATTTTAGACTGGTCTCTACGACCCTCGTCTACTACAAATAGCGAGAGGAGCACTGTATTTTTCCTATTAACAAATGAGTCAACTTTTTTTTTTTTTTGTTCTCAAGTGTCTTCCTCGGGCCTTTCTTGCTTCACTCTGTATTTCAGGGGACCAACTCGTACAAAGTGTATTTTCTAGGCACTTCTGCTACCTGGTGTCTGCTTGCATTTGACAGGAGGGAGTGAGAACTGGAGAGGTCGTTCCAGTCTTGCTTGCAGTACGATCCCCTGAAGCCTTGTGATTTTGCTCCAGTTCTCCTCAAGCAGCTGGCACTGAACTTGAACTCCCTGCCAAGCTTTATTCAGCTGCTGGATTTTGTTAATGACATCTCCTCCTCAGTGCTCTGGTGCAGACAATGACTTCCTGCACTTGCTAGTGTTTGCATTGCCATTGCTCTTGGCAACCTGGTTTACTAACCCATGCGTTAAATTTTCTCATTGGAAATACGTGGTAGAGATTTTTATCTTCTTGAATGGAGCCTGGCAGACATGAGCATCAAGAAGCAGGATATTTTGTTTTTTATTGATTTATGTTAGCCCTTGTTTCTGTCTGTGTATCCATCCATCCATCCATCCATCCATCCATCCATCCATCCATCCTTACCTATGTACATCTGTCTGAAATTTGTCTATGGGAGAAGAAAGGTCATATTCCAAAAAACTTTCTTTCTTTTCTTTTTTAAAGATTTATTTATTTATTTATTTATTTATTTATTTATTTATTTATTTATTATGTATACAACATTCTGCCTGGATGTATGCCCGCACGCCAGAGGAGGGCACCAGATCTCAGTACAGATGGTTGTGAGCCACCATGTGGTTGCTGGGAATTGAACTCAGGACCTCTGGAAGAGCAGCCAGTGCTCTTAACCTCTGAGCCATCTCTCCAGCCCCCTCCAAAAAACTTTCTATTCATATACAAACTTAATATCAGATCATACTCAGACAAATGGCATACTTATGTGTTTTTACATTAAAAATTTATTTTTAGAAAATTTCAAATGCACCAAGAAATATATAAAATAACTATATATCTGTCAACCAGTTAAAGTGTTATAAAAAATTCTCATCCTCTCTCTGTAGAGTCTAGTTCTATCTATCTTGAGCTGCTGTGTGTGTCATTCTAGTGATAAATATGTTCCATATATGTTTGAAATGGTGAGCATTATTTTCAATACTGAGTTGTGGTTGTTTTTAAACTTTAATGGGTGGTACCTTATTGAATTTCTCTTTCTGCAACTTGCTTTATTTTTTTCAACTGTGCATTTTAGAGTATTTTTTGTGTTGTTATATATTGTCTAATCAATTAAACAACCCTATGATCTAGAATACTAAGCAAGTGTGATGGTTAATCTCAGTTGTCAGTTTGATGAGCTGTAGACTCCTAGCAGATGGGCTTCTGGGGATGCCCACGGGGGGTTATCTAGGCTAAGTTAATTGGGATAGAAGGCCATGCCACTGTGAGTGACACTGTTCTCTGGACCGGGATCCCGAAATGAATAAATGAAGAAAGTGAGCTGAGTACTTTGCAGACACAGTGTGATAAGTCATTTCCAGCTATCGTTGCCTTGAATTCCCTGCCATGATGCCCTATACCCTTGGACTGTGGCTCAAAATAGACCCTCTTCCCTTAAGTTGCTTTTTTCAGGGTATTTTATTATAGCACTAGGGAAAAAGAATGTCCCTATACAGTTCACTTATCAATTTTCTTAACAACTGGTAGATAATTTCTTATTTATGTTATGTTATATCATGTCTTCTGTGAGGGTTCCTCTGGCATTGAATTTTAAGGTGTAAGGTACATAATCATCATTGCAGTTTGTGGTGGCCTCTTCTCTACTCTATCAGCAATACTTGAGATATCTGGTTTACCCCAAGTCCTTGTCATATTTGATATTAATAGTCTTTCAAATTCAATAATGTGCCACAAAGTAATGTTTCCTCCATTGACAGACTGTGTATATGTTGGTAGACCTATAAAATTATATTGCCTAGTGATGTTGTAGCTACCTTACTTTGTATCAGTCACACAATAATGAAATTGTCTAGTGAAATATTCCATTTTCCAATGTGACAGAGCTTAAACTGTATCATATTATGTGATATAGAGTGTTACTTTATTATCTATTATGTATTTGAATTTAATCTTCTAAGAATTGCTTGTATATTCTATGGTATGGTTTCATTGAATTGTTTTTTAATGACATGAAAATTATATCTATGTAATAAACACACTTTATTATTCCTTTGTTGGATGGTGTTAGACATATTGTTTCTAGGCTCACAGTTCATCTTTTAACTTTACTCTTGGAATTCTTAATCTTGCAGTGTCTTTTATTTTAGTGTGCGCAGATTGGTCAGTCTTGTGTGTTCACAGGTCTTTTCTAATCTCAGCAGTCTGGTGATATGTTTCTGTATTCTTTATGTTGGATACCTGATTTTCATAGCTAATTGTGTCAAGACTTTGTTGAAGAATTAATTCTAACCTTACTCTATTTTCTCTATCATAGAAATCATTTACTGTAAGTCTCTTAGTAAGGGCTATAATATGTTTGTTTTCCTGTTTCTCCCTCTAAGTTCCAGCGATTTCACTGTTATAACCCCTGTGGTTGTATCTTTTTGATAAAAGGGAGGAGCTGATAGAATCTTTTACCATCTCCTTCTCCTCCCTCCTCCTTTAAAATCATCTTGAGAATTCTTGACTTCACACTTCAAAGTGAGTTTCGTTTGAGCTTGTCAAAGTCTTTGCAGATTTGTTTAGCATTGAATCAAATCTATACTTTTAAGAGAATTATTGCTTTTAAATCCCGAAATAAAAAAGAACATGTCAATAATTTAATTAGGATTATATTTTATTTTCCTTAGCCAAGCTTCAGAATCCCCCCCCCCATATTTATTATACTTTGTGCTGGTGGTTAGTTTTTTTTTTGGTCATCTGAGAAGAGGAAACCTTAGTTGAGAGAATGCCTCAGTCAGATTAGCCTATATGCATGTCTGTGAAGGTGTTTTCTTGATTAATAATTGATGTAGGAGAGCCCAGCCCACTCTTCATAGTGACACTCTTAAACAAGTGATTCTGGATTGTATGATAAAAGTGAATTGAGTACGACTTGGGGAGCGAGCCAGTAAGCAACATTCTTCTGTGGTCTCTGCTTCAGTTCTGCCTCCAGGCTTCTGCTTTGAACTCATTCCTTGGCTTCTCTCACTGAAGAACTGTGTGACCTGTAAGCTGAAGTACCCCCTCCCGCAAGTTACTTTTGGTCATGGTGGCTTTGTAACAGTAAGAGAGAGAAAATAGGACAGGAATTGGTAGCAGGGAGGATGGCACTGCTGTGACAGACCGGTCTATGTTGTTGTGGGAGGACTGTTTTTGGTTTAGGGACTTCAGACTAGAGAAGCCCCTGAGCGTCCTGAGCTTAATAAGATGTTAACGGGACTTTAGAAGGTAATGCTGAAAGAGAGCAGGGCTGAGTGAGGATGCAGGCTGGGACTGAGAAGTTTCAGATGGAAATTTGAGAGTCCTTCAAAGACGATTGGGGCTGTTCCCATGATACTTTGAACTAAGAATCATGGCTTCTCGTCATCTAGGTGTGCAGAATCAGCTGTGATTAAGAAGAGAGCTCTACTGCTGAAATGAGATCTTTGCCTTACCAGGACGATCCATGCTGATTGGGTGAAGCTGAAGCTGAAGAATCAGCTGTGACAATAAGAGACCAGTATCAATGAGGTAAAATCTCCAGGGGAATAAATATTTCCTTAGCAGAAACACACAGAACCTGTGTGGTCCAGAGAGGGCCAAGGTTGTATCTCAAGCTAGAAGCCAAACTTTGTAACATTAAGAGTCTTCCATGTGTTACTAGTTTTGAAGGCATAAAGGAGCCACGGAGATGTGCTGAGGCTTGGCACCATGTGGCAGACTTAAAGTCCCTGCCTCGAGGCCAAGTGGCCACTGGGAAAGGTTCAGTTTAAGTTTTAGTGGAAACTCTAGGACACTTGAGATGCCGGGACTGTGGAAAGACCACCAGTGTCAGGTGTGGCATGGAGCTGACCTGAGCCCATGAAATGAGCTGTGTGTGTTATGGATAGCAAAGCCCAAGAAGTGGAGCTTTTGAAGGCATTTGGTTCCCAGAAGACCACAACGGAATACCAAATATTGGACACTGAATTATTTACCCTATTCAGTTTCATTTTCTATGATTTGGTTGTGATTCTGCTCTGGTCCTTCCCTCTTAGAATAAGAAGTATATATCTTGCTTTTGATTTTGCAAAAACCTTTTTACAGCTGACTTTTAAAAAGACACTGAAATTTAAAGAGAACTTGGACTTCTGTAGTATTGAGTTTCTTAAAGATTATGGGACTTTTAAAGTTACACTATGTTTTTTATTACACTATCAATGTTAACCTTACATCCTGGGGTCAAACAAGAAAGGCAAGGCTATTGTGGGTTCAATAGTAATGTGTTGGTGTGTAAAGTTGACAAGGGGTCATTTGTGCTGGTTAGTTTTTTTTTTTTTTTTGTTATCTTGACATAACCCAGAGTCATCTGGAAAGAGGGAACTTTTCAACTGAGAAAATAGACGTTTTCTTCAATTTTTATCAACTTGTCCTGTAGGCAAGTCGATTGGGGTGTTTTCTTGATTAATGGTTAGTGTGAGAGGGCTCAGCCCACTGTGGGTTGTTCTACCTCTGGGAAAATAGTCTTAAGTAATACAAGCAAGCAAGCTGAGCAAGCTCCGAGGAGCAAGGAAGGCAGCAATTAGCATTCTTCTGTTGCCTCTGCTTCAGTTCTTGCCTCCAGATCCCTGCCTTGAATTCATTACCTGGATTCCCTCAATGAAGGGGTGACTATGACTTGTTAGGAGAACAGAACTGTTTGTTTTCCATGTTGCTTTTGGTTTATTTATCAGAGAAATAGGCAAAACCAAAACCTAAACCAAAACGAACTAGGATGTACTTATTCTGTGATAACGTTTAATTTCAGGCCTATTGTAAATTTTGTCTTAGAAGTTATTTCTGAATACTTCTGGCCTTCTGGAAGATGATCTATTTCTTTATATTGTTCTTATACCTAGCAGCTTTTTTGAACTTTTACAAAATGGACTTATTTTGTCAGATTAGTTCTGAGTGTATGGCAAAAATTGACCCCTAAACACAGAGATTTCCATACATCCCTTCCCCCTTACATGCACAGCCTTTCCCCCAGTCCCTACCAGAGGGTACCATTATCACAGTTATTAAACTTACACTGACATGTCCTCAGCAGATGCAATGCAGTCTCCTTTTATTGCTGTATATGCTATAGGTTTAGACAATGGCATAATGACGTGTATTCCCCACCGTAGTGTCTCACAGAGGAGTTACACTGCTTTCTTCATGCTCTAGCTCTTCATTCCCCTTCCCACAACTTCTGTCTCATTGGCGTTGCCTTCTCCACAATGTGAGAGTGATACCATATATAGCCCTTCAAAAATGGCTTCTTTTACTTAGTAAGTAGCATTACATTTTTCTCTGTGTTTCTTCATGGCTTAATAGCTCATTTTTTTCTGTTCTGAATAATATTACATTGTCTAGATGTACTAGTTTGTTTGCTAATCTATTGAGGATAATCTTAATTGTTTCCAAGTTTTGGAGATTGCAAATCAAGTTGCTCTATATAAGCATGGGAAGGTTCACGTGTGGTCATACTGCATGAACCTTATTGTTATTTTGAAGAGGCAGTACTTTTATGCTATGTAGGTTTTCATACTTGCTAGTGTTTGGCATTCTTGTTCTGTTTCAACAGTTATATTTTCATTTCTTTTCCTTTTTAGTGTAGCGTATCATAGAGTAAAGTAGAGAACGGTCAAGGGCTGAGAGCTGACAATGCACAAGGGACCCCAATCTACATTTCTGATCCACATGTCAGGCAGGCTCTCCATTATCTCTGAAGTTTCTAGAATAAGCAGATCTTACAGGAAGGGGGAATGGTATGTATTTATTTTTTCCCAGAAGGCCTTCAATCATGTAATAATCTCATAACTCTTAAGTTTCTCCTGGTTAGTTTTAGGTAGTTATTAGCTTGTGACTGGGTAGTTCAGGATGCCAGGGTTGGAGGTGGGACTCCAATCCTATTTTCCTGACTAGTAATTAAGGTCTCTGGCTTAATAGGCTGTTAATTATGAGGGAGAGTCCATCCTCAGTGTCCTCTGATCATGCTCATAACTTCACGTCTTTTCATTCATTTATTCTTTTGACCAAGCTCTCTAGATCAATATATTGCTCACGTTTCTCACTGGTGCAGCAAAATACCTGACGAAAAACAACTTAAAAAAAAAACATAACAGAGGTAGACTCTAAGTGGTATTGATGGACACTTCCTTCTCATTTCTAGCATTTTTGGAAGTGTCTAATGCTTTTCACTTTAGTAAAATATTTGCTTTAAGTATATTTGGGAAATTTGCTTCTAAAATTAGTTCATTAGGTTTTTTTTTTTAAGAATCACAAACCCTTACTGAATACAATTAAATAATTTTTTTGTGCACCAATTAAAATTGGCTCCACTTCTTCCCTGTTAAGGATTACATTGATAGATTTTTTTCTATATTAAATTACCATTGCATTACTATAATAAACTTGAAATGGCTGCTTTATATTAGTTTTTTCCTTCAGTGTGTATATGTGTATATGCAGGTATATGTGGGTTTGTGTGTGTGTGTGTCTGTAGGTCAGAGGAGGATATCAGGTGCTTTCTTCTATCCATGTTATTCCTTGAGATAGGGTCTCTCAATGGACCTGTGGTTCAGTGTGCTCCATTCCTACTAGGGTGACAGCCAGCAAACCCTAGTTTGTCTCTCCATCCGACTCCAGTACTGGGAACCATTTCTGATTTTCTGCTGGTGTCTTAAAGCTTGTGAAGGAAGGACTCACCCACTGAGCTCTCTCTCTACCTTTTGTATTCATTTTTTGTGTATTGTTTTTCAGAAGGTTAGTTTTTAATTCATGACT
Organism: Alexandromys fortis; assembly: GCF_014885135.2. NCBI lineage: Eukaryota > Metazoa > Chordata > Mammalia > Rodentia > Cricetidae > Alexandromys > Alexandromys fortis. Next base: position 3,383,336 of record NW_026067913.1, on the reverse strand, counting down.
TTTACATTTATTGTCTTTATTTTGGTTGCCTAGAATTTTTCCTTATTGTATTTTTCTATTCAAGATTTTATTATATTTTAAATTATGTACATGTATGTGTCTCTCTGTGGGAGTAGGCACACATGAGTGCATGTGCCCTCAAAGGCAAGAGACATCAGATTATTTAGAGCCAGACTTACATGTGAGCCACCATGAGGGTGCTAGGAGCTGAACTCAAGTCTATAAGAGCAAAAGTGCTCCTAACCACTGAACTATCTCTCTAGTCTGTTGGAGGGAGGGCCACTTGTTCTTCCTGGCTGCCTGGCTAGTTTAGACCCAAAATAATCACACAGAAACTATATTAATTAAATCACTGCTTGACCTATTAGCTCTAGTTTTTTTATTGGCTAACTCTTATATTAATTTAACCCATTTTTTATTAATCTGTATATCACCATGAGGTCATGGCCTACCAGCAAAGTTTCAGCATGTCTATCTCTGGTGGTGGCTTTATGGTGTCTCCCCCTCAGTCTTCCTTCCTCTAGCATTCAGTCCAGTTTTCCCTGCCTACCTAAGTTCTGCTCTATCAACAGGCCAAGGCAGTTTCTTTATTCATTAACCAATAAAAGCAACAATAGACAGAACATCTCCCACATCATTTCCCCTTTTCTGTTTAAATGAAAAGGAAAGTTTTAACTTTACCATAGTAATATTACATATAACAAAACAGTTATTAAACAAGAATTACAGTTATCATATTTATATCTATTTTGTCTTTTATTATAACTACAGAAAACTGTAACTATAATTATAATTTTTTATCTCCATCAGACTCCAGAAGGATATAATATTACCTAAGTAAACAGAAAGTGCATTATAAGCAACTTCCAAAATTGACAGAGTCATCTTGCTGCCTGGAAAGTCAGCCAAAAGTTCTTCTTCATTGTTGGGGCATCTGTCTTTGGCCTACAGGCCCATAGTATCCAGCAGACTTTTCCATGAAGCAGGGAATTTCAAAGACAGTTTCACCTATATTGGCAGTTTGTCAGTCACTTTCTTCTGTGTCCTGCAGAACATCTGGCAGACTCTTTCATGTAACAGGAGCCCCAAAGGATCATCTCACCTTTAGGCAAGTTCAGCAGTCATTTTTCTGTGACTCCTACATGTCCAGTTAAGCAATCCAGGCAAAAGCAGTTTTTTTTTTTTTGCCCAAAGAGTTATCAAACTCCATAAGGAGCCTCTTTGATGCCCATTTTTATTTTGAAGTAACAAGTGCTGCCAGGAGCAGACATGTTTCACTGTCATGAAAAGTCCTAAGTCCTTAAAACATTTTAAATGCTACATTCTGAAGGTCTTTGAAAGATTTGAAGAATCCCTATCCATCTGAAATATATCTCTGTACATCTAGAAAATCTAACTAAGATAACTATAAGCTTGACTATTACAGATGACTATTTACCTATATTTCTTAATTTTATGTTACAGTTTTAAATGAGCTTCACAAACACAATACTTTAATCAATAGCAGAAATATATATATATAGCAGAAATTTAAGGTAATTAAGAAATTTAAGGTAATTATATATATACCTTAAATTTGTATCAGCAAACCAAGATCCAAGCATACTCCTGCCTGTAGTAAAGGTGGAGAAGAACTTATAGGAGTGGCCAACATGACTGGTCCAGCTTGAGACCTATGCCACAAGAAGGAACATACACCTAATACTACCTGGAGGGTCAGGAACCAGAGTCTGGATAGCCCAGAGAGCTAGGATAGAACCAAACATGACCAGCAAAAAAAGTCAACTAAATTAGTCCCAATTATACTCTGCTATATGCATAAACCAGAGCTTAGTATTACCATTATCGAAGAGGCTTCATCCAGCAACCTTTGGGACCAGAGACACATAACTAGAGACTTGAATCACCTGATCAGGCTGTGCTTGATCTATGGTTTTTGTCATCTCCAAAAGTGCCATTCCTGGGGCTTTGAAAGGCTTGGCCATCAGTTTTCTAAGTGACTGTGACTGTTTTACCATGCATTTACTTTGCCATGGCTTTAGATAGACCAGGCAATTGGCCATGTTGGAATTTGTGGGTTATAATTTGATACATTAGATGACTGCAGCTAGGTAGGGAATGGTTTGTGTTTGCCTGCCCTTTGATAATTCTCTGGAAAACCGAATACTAATATCACATATAAAAGAGACAAGGATGGATGAAGGCAGAAGGAAATGTTCTTCTCTGTAAGCAGAAAACAGACATGAATCTCTTATTAAATTTTACAGGCAGGGAACCTGCAGTGCTGATCATGAGTCTCACTGTTGGGAGATTTAGACTGGTTATGAAACCGTTGTACCAAAGCAAACAAACAGAGTTGAAATGTTTTAAACCTTGGCGACATTTGGGTGGTGGCAGTAGGGCCAATTGTAAACATTTCTAAACACATAGTTCAAAGCTATCTATGACAACCAAATTTAACTAATTTGAGAAGGAAATTATTTATTCAAATTACATTGGACTATAGAACCAGTCTTGGGACTGTGCTAGAAGAAATGACAGTCTAAATCATACAACAGACCTGGCTCAATGGGGACACTGCTGTCACTGCTACTAAGAACTATGACTCACGCTGTTGACATAGCTAGCAATGGCCCTCCAGAGCTGCCATCAGCTCTGCTGGTTCTGCTACCTAAACGCTTGATTTTTGTGACAGCCACTTCCATTACCATGGATAATTTATTCCTTCTGCATGTCATCAGACAAAGGAGGAAGACTGACTGGTTGGCCAGCAAGGGACTGTCCAGGGATTTGGTAGGTTTAGAGTACTTATGACATTCGAATTCAATCCATCTATCATCCCCCATTCTGTACCTTGTTTTTTTTTTTTCTACCCTGATCAATGCTTCTGCTTTCACTTAAGTGATCTCAGTGGGCTGTGAATTCAACTGACGTTATAATTTCGAAACCGGCAGGATCAAAGTTTGAGTTTGATTTTCAGTTATCTTAGCCCTGCGGCTGGAAGTGATAAGAGATTCTTTTAGCAGTCAGAGAAACACAGGATTTCACTTCATGCCTCCAGCCAGGAATTTGTGGTTTCAGCTTGTCACTCTCTTACTTTAAGCAGCGAAGCACTCCATGCCCACACTTCCCGTGTTCCTCATGTCTTTCATAATGCTTCCATATCCTCGTGAGACTGAGGATTCCATCAAGATGAAAATTCACGAGATGAGCTTCTAGATGCCCATCTTTGGACACGGCTTTGATTTTCATTGTTTTAATTTTTTTTCCCAAGGGAATCTTTTAAGTGGACTGCTATTTAAGGCTGCACCTGGTAACAGTTTATGTATCAGTCAGTGTTTTTAGTTAAAGCAACTCTGCATGAATTGATTTAAGGGTACTTCTTCACACAGACTTACTGAGGCTACAAGTTAGACACAGTGCCCCACATCATGTCCTGTAGGCACCATGGGTGATGCCCCTGAGCTGGTGATGCACTTTACACAGCTGACCGGAGCTGCAAGTGGATCCTGCAGCAGGCTTGTTAGCATTGTTGGGTTTGCTGCTCCAGGAATATTGTTGGTCTCCAACTCGTGTTGTTGGAATAAATCACTCATGTTCCCCTCTTCTTTACACCACTCACTGGCTTAAAATTCAAGCTCTAAAAATGGATGCAAATGCTGGATAGAGCCAATGTCAGAGTCCAGGCTCCAGTTGGAGAGCCATCAAGGAAGTAACTATCTGCCATTTTCTTTTGCTTTGTGCATGAGAGGCTCTGCTACCTAGCTCGCACGGAGGGAGAGAATCCTTAAAACATGGCATTTGGTTGCAATGAAAGCATAGTTTAATTCACTCGTCATTCATTTTAACCTCTTCTGAGCAAGTCTTCATGCAGAAAGTGATGAATTACACTCCTAGGCACCATTGAGACTGCAGAGATATACACAATTGGGCTACAGAGCCCTGTCTCGTAAGGTGGTGTGTTCACGCAGGGAGACTAGGTCTTCTATAAGCAGGTTGAGAAAGTCATGTCACTTAAAAGGACTCTGAGGGATTTCTGGAATTCAGATTCACTTGTACCTATATCCCATAAATTTGTGCAATTGTTATGTATCAGCTACATAAAACAGGAGACGCTGAAAGCGACAGTGGGGGAGGAGAGAAAGCTTTTTGTATTCATTTAATTTTTTAATGTAATTTGTAATTTTCATGAAATAGATTAGGCAGAGATATAATGATATAAAGGAATTAATATATTTTTTACTTTTACTCTCTCTTTAAAGAATTTATTATTTTTTTTTAAAAAGAAGAAAACTATTTTTTTTATTATACATACCAATCCAGGTTCTCACTCCCTTCCTTCCTCCTATGTCCTCCCACCCAACCCCCATTCACCCCTCAGACAGAGTAAGTCACATTGCTTTGAGGAAGGTCCAAGGCCTCCCTACTATATCTAGGCTGAGCAAGGTATCCATGCAAAGAGAATAGGCTCCCAAACAGTCAGAAAAGTAAAATAAAATAGTGTTGAAGCCAGTGATTGAAATTTCATTAGATCTGGTAAATAAAGACTCAATCGACTGTATTGCACGTAGGTTTGTCAAATACCCACAGTTGCTAGACTTTCTTCTTACTGTGTGATTTCAGCTCATTGCTCCTGCCTATTCATCCCCAAGCTTATTCTTTGGCCATCGAGATTGTAGAGCCTAGATAACAGCCTTCTGTCAATCATTTTCTGCTCAAACATGCTCAACCCAGTTCTATAATTTGCAGGGAAAGGTTCTCACTAAAGAATTTGAAGTGGTAGATGAATCATAAATCATAAATAATCCCCTTTCCAAAACATGGACTTGCAGATTAGAGGTGTTCATATTTACTCAGTATTTTAAGTAAAAAAGAAACGATTAGCATGCCTTGGGGGCGTGTACAGATAGCCGGTGACTGAGGGCACAGCCTTGCACTAACTAGTCAGCTTGCAAGCGTTAGGTCTAGAATGCCAGTATCTTCCTTTGTGTCATTTTTTCTGTCAGGGCTGTGGGGTGGACTTGCCTTGCAATGGCCACTTAAATTATTTCAGGAGGTACCTGCCTGTCACAGATGCAACCAGGAGAAAGGAACACATAAGGTTTTCCCGTGGAATCCAAAATGCTTTTTCTGTAGTCCAGGTGGCCTTCAGAGCCCTTACCAGATGCCTGTCCAGACCCGCTAAGCCTGGGCACACGTGCTGTTGGGGGGAAGGACTAAGCCTGCCTCACCCCTGAGCGAGGGCTGAAATGAATGGAAAGCTTACAGCTGTGTGCCTGGAAAGAATGCTGAGTGAAGACAACTGGTGTCCCTGAATGGAGTGCTTCACAATTATTCTTAAAGCTGCGGACTGCAGACACTCAGAAACATTAAGTATGCAAAGAGAGTACTTCAAACAATAAACTTTTACTATTTAACAGTATATGATCTTTACCCATGTGCTTACCGTTATATTTTTTGAAGTCATTTGTCATAATTTGCTTTGAAAATTACCTTTTATCTTCCAGTCCTTTTCTTATGAATAAATAAAATTGCAGTTTCATATTCTCAAAAGAGAATAATATAGAGTTAGCGTTGGTTTTTCTTGAACCATGTCACACTGACCCTTATAGGCTCTTGACCCCCGCTTGCTCTCAACATTGGCGTGCCATACTCAGCCATAATAAACTAGATTTCCCTACCATGTGATGTTGTTTAGGTACCCACCTTGGACATCCAGTGCCTATGAAATGATCTTTATGTCAGCATTGAAAAACTAGAGACAGAATGAATCAATGAAAGGAATCCAAAAAGTCCTTAGCTATTTCATAAACATTCATTTTTTATTGATAATTTCATGCATGAGTACTATATTTACATATGTCTACCCCTGCCTCCAACTGTTGGGTCCTCCCAACTCCCTCTCATATTTACGATCACTTCTCCATGTACATATATAGAAATACAAACCACAGAGTCCATTTAGTGTTGCTTGTTTGTATTTGACTTTATGACTGACTACTTGGGATCAGGGCACTTGCCTCTGAAGAAGAGTGACTGTCTCTCTCTTAGTAGCAGTTAATGGGCTGGCAGCCCATCATTTAGCTGTGGACCTTGTGAGACTTCACCCATCTATTCCCCCATCGGCATGTCAGCTGATGTTATCAATGTTCAGGGCTTGTGTAGTTGGCCGTATTGTTGGGATTTTGTGAGTGCAGGTCTCTGTCATATATAGAAGACACTATCGGGTAGCAGACATCCTAGGCCTCTGGCTCTTACAATCTTTCTGCCCCCTCTTCTGTGATGTATCAGGAGTATATCGTAGAAGTAGCAGTTGAGGATGGATACCACACAGTACTCTGAATTTTTGATCAGCTGTAAATTTCTGTAAGGGTCTCTGCTGCAAAGAAAACGTCTTTGATGAGGATGAGAGATACAGTTATCTAAAGATGAAGGGATTGGTATTTAGAATGCGGTTGGGAATTATACTGGTTTAGAAAAGTGGCATTGAATAGAAACATGATAAAATAATAAAAAGAACAAAAATGTCCTTAAATCTTAAGCCACCCACAGATGACAATATCACAGGAAAGACTTTTTTTTTCCTTTGCACATGTTCATGCCCTATATGTACTAGGCTGAAGACTCTGGCTACGAACTTACGGCTTACTCATCACTGTGTACCCGGTGCTCTCTCTAGGACCAGTTTTCATCTGCTTGACAATGCTGCCTTTAGCGGTTAAGCAATCAAATAACAATTTCCTTGAAACATATCCTCATTGGTTCATTGCTTTCATCACAACCTAGGATTGCTGTACCGTTTTAACCTCACTGGGAAGCTGGAGAGGTTTGTTTTTAAATAAAGTTTCTTTATAAATTTCTTCAAATGGCAGGTTCAAGAGCATAGGCACATTTGCTCCTGAATGTTAGCCCATTCTTCACTGATGATCAATTTAGAATGTGTCTGCCCAGGCAAGAATAAACAGAGCAAATGATCTCTTTCTCCCATATGAGCTCTTGAATTTCACTTTCCCCCAGAATGAAAATTGCTTCGTGCCAATAGAGGATTTTTTATACTGTCATTGAAAAAATGGATTTCCTTTTNTTCTCTCCTATGGAGCTTTGAGATCAGGTTCTGTAGGTTCAGTCTTGTGGCTAGGGCTATCAATATCTGAAGGGGTCATTTGTCACTCCTCAGAGACTGAGCACATGCCTACCGTCTTCAGCCCAAGGAAAACATGCTCTTCCCAAAGGTGACAAATGTACCCAGGACACTGATCCTTTCCTGTAATTTTTCTAGACGTGCTTCACTGGGTAAGAGTTAGCCATCTTGGTTCTACAGATTTCATGGTTGCACACATTTCCCTGGGGTACTCACTCTCTTTGTAATAACAGTCACAGTATGGGCTGGGCACTTTAGGAACCCAACAAATTTGCAAAGAAGTTTCTGTCTATGGGGATTTCCATCTCTCTTTGCTGTGTTGCCTTTCTTTTCTCTGGCCTTTCTTTCACTGATACTTAGTATATCTTTACCCTGATTATTCAACCCTCTCCATTACTCCCCACCTCTGTCTGCTGTCTTTGGGGAAGGGTCCTAGTGTCAAGACCTTCCTTTTTTTTCTTCTTTGACTAAAATCTCATTAGTCAGTCAACATAAAGACAATTTACCCAATCAGAGCCTTTCTTTCCGAGGAGCTATTGAGTACTAATGCCCTGATGCCTTATTCTTCTAAGATGGAAGTTAGCATTGTGAATTGTGAAAAAAGTCAGATTGATGTGGCTACTTCATTAGCTAAGGTTGTGATTCTGGTTGGTCATGTTTCAGACATCAAGAGGTGGAATTATGGAACACACCGGGAAGTGATATGGTGGCTACGGCCTATTCTCCTTGTTTGTAAGCTTGCTACTGGTGCTTCTGGAATCCACCTAAGGAATTTTGGTCCCGGTGTTGTACATTTCTGTTCTTTTTCCACGGAGAAGTCTAAATACTATTATGATATGACAGCCTCATTGTACTTTGCACAGTTTCTTAGGCTAAAAGTCATCTTGTGTGCGTGTGTAAATGTGCGTGCGTTCACATGCAGGTGTGTAAAATATTACTGGTTGGGCCTGGGGATGTAGCTAAGTAGAGTTTTTGTTGAACATGCAGAGAGCCCTAGATTCAATTGTCAGTATTGCAAACAAACTAAAAACAAACAAACAAGAACAAGCTATAATGGTATAGAATAAAAAGGTAAAGCAGCAAGACAGTTAATATGATGGATAATAGCACAAAACTAACATCTTAAAAATATTTATTTATTTTGCATACCAAACACAGTTTACCCTCCCTCCTCCCCACATGCCTCCTTTCTGCCCCTCCCCCACCCACTTCTCCGTCTCCATTCAGACGTGGTCTCAATTTTGGTGAAGTCTCTAACTGGATCATTTAAAGCTGTATATAAAGGTCTGTGACCCACATCATATATTAAAAATAATTTGATTCAGGTTACTCTCTTAAAGCAATGGAGTACAGTGCGGTCTGGTCAGCAAAGCATTTCTCAAACCATGAAAATTAGATGAAAGAATTAAAGGACGAGAAATAAGGTGTAAGGAACAGACAGCAGGTGGCACTGTTGCCTTTTCATTGTTCTTAACCTCGTTTCTTGGGGGCGTATAGCTCCTAGTTAATGGTATTTTTAATCTTATTTGGGAACTCTACCAGGTTGAACAAGTTCATTTATATTAATATTTGGTTTTGGATCTTATATTTACTAGAAGATGTAACTACAAACCTTACAGGTATATTTATGAAGAAGGTACTATGTTTGTTTTCAGATCAAATTTGCATTAAGTAATTTTATAATGATGATCACCTGACTTTTAATGGATTCTGTTAAAAAAACATCAATAACCTCAAAGTCTTGATGTTCTTCGACTTGACTAGTCGCTTATTTTCTTCTTAAATGCTGATATATGTAGAGCCAAATCTTGTTTGTGATGATGATTTTGGAGATGTATTTATTTATTTATTCATTTATATTTATTTATTTATTTTTACCATGTGAACATGTCCATCAAATTTCATGTGGAAAATATCTGGGAAATGTGTTTGTCATAAGTTTTCAGAACAGAAATTTTCCCATCTCATTTTCTTTCCTCCATAGATTTGAATTTTTGATTGCAGTATTTCTTTTTTGAGCTGTTCTCTAGCATGCCCAAATCCCAGCTTCTCATGTCTCCATAAATCACTTGCCAGATTTTATTGATTCTATAATTAGCTTCTACATTTCTATCATAAGCTTTACACTGCACAGCACACAGCTGAAGCATACCACACATATATGTTTCTATATGAGAAAGAATTTGGGTGATTTCTTGGTCCCAATGGGGTTTCTTTGTCATGAGAAAAGAAACCTTCATTATAAGTGGTAGTAATGTAGCAATAACCAGTTAACAGAGCAATCAGAGCACATAAGAACTTCCTATTTATAATGTCAAATCATGCTGTCCTTCATTCAGAGTACAATTTTATTATTGTATTGTGGATATATTGAGCCTCATTTTTTTTAATCTGCAAAATAAGAAATTTGGATAATGGGCTTTTCATTGATGCAATTTGATGATTCAGTGAGAATCACCAGATGGAATATTGCCTATTTCACTTAAAAAGACCTTCTCAGTCTATATATTCCATGCTTTTATACAATATGTGTCTTTGATTATTTTCTAGAAGTAAAATGTAGCTGTGTCTTAAGCATTTTATTAGGAGGTTGAGATTTGTAGAATAATAGAAAAGTAATGATAATCACTACATGGCAAATCCAATTTGTAAAGTTGATAAAACCTGGTATATTTACAATTCAAGAAATTCAATGACATTAACTCTAAATTTGGCAATGTATATCTTGAGAATACTCAAACACATGATAGAATAGTTTCTCTTTTAGAACTTGTCACTTTGGTCTTTATTAATGACACTAGGGTTAGGGAGAGAAAGCAGATGGCGCTCAGTGCACTCTTCTGAGTTCTATGTGTGCCGGCACTAAACACCAGCACCATGTTCAATTGCACTCTGAAGACTGTATTTGGAATTGCTGGCAGAAACTATTTTCAGAATTGATGAATTGGAATATGTGTTCTCTGTGTTCAGCCACGTGCTACATAACTCAGCAAGTATCCTAAAGAGAAACTTAGAAGCAGGCTGTTATCAGTCACTGGAGAAAAGTTTGGTGCTCAGAGACATGTCATTTCTATGGCTGATCCCAGGTTATTTCTTTTCAGCTATCAAGCCTTTAATATAGGTGTAACGAGGCTTTATTATTTTTAATCTGTGTTGCCCTGGGAGGAAAAATCTAACGTCTCTTGAATAAATTTTCTTATGAAGAAAGAATAATGCTACCTGTATTTTAGAGTGTATGTGAAGAGTAGAGTTGGAGCATTTAAAGTAAGGACCCGCACAGGCACAAGGTAGGTCTGTGATAGTACATCTCCACGGTATGCTTGACTGAGTTTGGAGTCACCTAGGAGACACACCTTGGGATGTGTCTGTGAAAGCATTCCCAAGAGAGGTTTAATGAAGGTGAGAAGACCTACTATGAATGTAAGCAGCAAGATCCCTTTGGACTGAGGTCCTAGATTAAATACAAAAGAGAAAAACGAGAAAGACATCCGAGTACCACTATTGATTTCTCTCTGCTCCTTGACAGGACACAAATGTGATCAGTCACATCATGCTCCTGTTGTCACGCCATCCCTGCCATGCTGAACTATATTGCTTCAAACTGTGAGCCAAAAGCAAGCCTTCTTTAACTCAGCCTTTTCAGGTATTTTTGTTACAATAAGAAAAGTAACCAGGACAAAACCACAGCAAAGCACATATTTATTGTTATCTGATCATATATACACAATCATAATTACACTAGTGTTTGTTTCCCAATGATTTATTCGCTGCAAGGTATTCATTCTATTGATTGTGCAGTTATGAAGGACAGGTTATGGTCTCCACATTCAGAAATGATACTAAAATTTTTACTTAGTAATTGGCAATGTATTTTCTGGTATTTTAAAATATTTTTAAGATTAATATCCGATTTGAATTTCAAAAGTTTGTTAATTTTCCAAGGAAGTAACTCCCTGGCTAACTCTACCTTCTAATTAACCTAGCTCATAAAGTTGAAACATCAGTTACGATGCCCCATTCACCTTTCTTTCTTTCCTTTTTAAAAAAAGATTTTAAAATTCATTTTTTATTTATGTATATGTACGTGTGCCTATGTGAGACTGTGCACCAAGTGTATACAGATGCCCATGGGGGCCAAAAGGCATTGGGTTCCCTGGAACTGGTGTTACAGATGGTCGTGAGCCAAGTGATGTAAGTGCCAGGAACTAAACCCTGGTCCTCTGCAAGAACTGTAAGTGCTCTTAACCTCTGAGCCATCCTTCCAGCCCATTCCACTTACTTTCCGCCCCTATGTGTAGATAGTCAGAGACGAGAGCATAAGATGAAGCTTATTTTGTTCTCCCTTGCTTTCTGGTGAGGCTGTGCTGAGGGGCACACCCTGTGAAACAGCGAGGTAGAAATGAACTTAGCACATGTGAGTGTAGCTGGCCTACTGCTTCAGCTCAAATAGTTGAGCTTATGATATGGAAGTCAAAAGTTTCAGATTTAGAATCTGGACCTAGCTCTCGGGCCTAGGTAGGCTGGCTGCCTATTGGTCCTGTGGGTGGACCACTTTCTCCGCCCTTTGGCTCTTTGCCTGGACCACTGCTTCCTGGAAAAATGGAGTTGATTTACTGTTGGTTGTTATCGCTGCCTCCCAGCTTACTCACACTTGTAACTAGTGTTCTCCTCGGCTCTGTGTGTTTTAGAGTTGCATATTTTTCAACACAAGTGTGGTTCTAGCGTTAAAATTGTTGTATTTGTTGACATATCACTGCAAAATTATCTACTTTTACTAACTATCAGTGTGAGAAAAATCTGATATAAGAAATTAGTTGGGTCGAAAGGAAAATGTTTCTTTAAAAAATATAGTTAAGTTTGAGGGCAGTCTGGTCTACATAGTGAATTCCAGGACAGCCAGAGCAACATACAGTTATGATGATGTTTTATGACAATGTTTTTGTGCATGTGTTTCATTGTATCATGGAGTTTTCTCATCCTCACCCCCACTTTCACAGTCTGTTACTTCTCCTCTCCCGTGTTGGTCCCTGTCCTGTTTTATTTATTTATTTATTTATTTAGTCAACTTGGTACAAGCTAGAGATATCTGGGAATAGAAGCTTCAATTGATATGATTAAGCAATAACAAGACAACATTAAAGTTAGGGATTGAGGATTCAGACCTAGAGTTACCTCTTTGGTTCAGTTCTTGCTCACATAATTCAATATAGCTATGTAATAAACATTGGGAATGACCCCTTATCGTTATGTATCTTTATAGCAAGTCCTCAAGCAGTGGGTCTCTTGTTCTGTAACCCTTCATGGAATATTCCATCTATCTCACTGGACATTATAAAATTAAAAGTTTCTCACTGTGACAAAGTGTTTTTTTTTATCGGTGGGAATGAGGCGATTGGTATTATTAACTACACAAAGAAGCACTAAGGGCTGTGTTTGAAGAGAATGCTGGTTTACTTTGTACCTTTTCACTATCACAGTAAGCTTGAAAATCGATTTAAAGTAAATTATAAGAGAAATACAAGACTTCAGTTGATCAGCCAGAATGACAAGGCTGGTACGAATAGTGACGGGCAAAGACTTTTTTTTCTTCTTCTCAAGAATATATAGCTAGGAGGTGGTACCAGGAGAAGATTCTGGAATGTGAGGGGAGGAGAAGGAAGGCAGAAGTCATCTTCTTTAGAATTTGCCACTATCCCCACATTTTAAGACAGCAGCAGGATGGCCTGTGGTGTAGCAACTCAGGATAATCAGAAAGACCAGAAAGGTGCTTAAAGGAAAGACCAGAAAGGATGTCTCCATGTAGAAGGTCTTTCTGACATGGAGACAGTTGCATAGGCACTGGGCCTGGGAGGCTGGAGACATGGTACATTAGTCAGGGTTCTCTAGAGGAACATAACCAATAGAATATATGTGTTGAAAAGAGATTTATTAGAGTAGTTTACAGACTGTGGTCTGGCTAGTGCAACAATGGCTATCCCTTGGCAAAAAGACCAAGAAGCCAGAAGGTTGGATGTCTCAGTTGGTTGTTGGTTTTTGTTGGAGTCCCAAAGAAGCAGGTTCTAATACCAGTAAAGGAATGCCTAAGCAGCAGGGTAGATGAACTTGACAGTGAGAGTAAGAATGAGCAGACAAAAAAGCAACAGCTTCCTTTTTCTATGTTCTTTTATGTGGGTGGCTCCCAGAAGGTGTGGCTCAGAGTTAGCGTTGGTCTTCTGATTTCAGTTAATGCAGATTTAGGGCAAGTCATCTAACTTTAAATGATTCGGCCAAGAAAATCCCCCACAGGTGTGCTCAGATGCTTGCGTTTTAGTTGCTTATAGATGTAGTCAAGTTGATGACCAAGATTAGTTACAGATGGTAGTGAAGTTGCAGACATGCAGGCTGGCCTCTCAGCCTTCAGTGGTGGTGGTTGGTTGACATCACTTTGCTCAAGCACTTGAGGACATGTTTGTGAGACACAACAAGAGTCACACTGTGCATCTTGCCTTAAGTGAAACAGAAAAGTGGTATATTGAAGGGTACCTATGAATCAGCCAGGCTGATTGCTCACCATGTCTACTCTCTAAGCTTAAAGAAATCTGTCGTCTCCTGAAGGTGATAATGAAGCAGATTACTGTCAGCACATTGGGGATGGAGGATCATTAGTTTTGGTCATGCCTGCATTTACAGCTAAGGGGTTCACACTGTATAAACAGAAGACATATGTTGGGGATTAAAAAATTTTAGCGTTTTTTTCTTGAAGAAGACACCAGAAAGTGGAAGATCTCCCATACTCTTGGATAGATAGAATTAACATAGTAAAAAATGGCAATCTTACCAAAAGCAATATAGATTCAATGCAATGCCCATCAAAATCCCAGCTAAATTCCTCGCAGATGTCAAAAGAACAGTACTCAACTTCATAGGGAAAAGAAAAAAAAAACCCAGGATAGCCAAAACAATCCTGTACAATAAAAGAACTTTCAGAGGCATCACAATCCCTGACTTCAAACTCTACTACAGAGCTACAGTACTGAAAACAGCCTGGTATTGGCATAAAAACAGTCAGGAGGACCAATGGAACCGAATAGAAGACCCGGATATCAATCCACACACCTATGAACACCTGATCTTTGACAGAGAAACAAAACATATCAAATAGAAAAAAGAAAGCATATTTAGCAAATGGTACTGCCATAACTGAATATTAGCATGTAGAAGAATGAGAATAGATCCATATCTATCACCATGCACAAAACTCAAGCCCAAATGGATCAAAGACCTCAACATAAAGCCAGCCACGCTGAACCTCATAGAAGAGAAAGTGGGAAGTACACTTGAATGCATTGTCACAGGAGACCACTTCCTAAATATAACCCCAGTAGCACAGACACTGAGAGAAACAATTAATAAATGGGACCTCCTGAAGCTTAAAAAGCTTCTGTAAAGCAAAGGACACGGTCAACAAGACAAAATGACAACCTACAGAATGGAAAAATATCTACACCAACCCCACATCAGAAAGAGGTCTGATCTCCCAAATACACAAAGAGATCAAGAAATTGGTCATCAAAAGAACAAATAATCCAATAAAAAATGGTGTACAGACCTAAACAGAGAACTCTCAACAGAGGAATCTAAAATGACTGAAAGACACTTAAGGAAATGTTCAACATCCTTAGTCATCAGAGAAATGCAAATCAAAACAACTCTGAGATTCCATCTTACACCTGTAAGAATGGCCAAGATCAAAAACACTGATGACAACTTATGCTGAAGAGGTTGTGGGGAAAAGGGAACACTTCTGAATTGCTGGTGGGAATGCAAGCTGGTACAGCCTTTTTGGATGTCAGTGTGGTGATTTCTCAGAAAATTGGGAAACAACCTTCCTCAAGACCCAGTAATATCACTTTTGGATATATATCCAAAGGATGCTCAATTGTGCCACAAGGACATGTGCTCAACTATGTTCATAGCAGCACTGTTTGTCATAGCCCAAACCTGGAAATAGCCTAAATGCCCCTTGACCGATGAATACATATGGAAAATATGGTACATTTACACGATGGAGTACTACATAGCAGAAAAAAAAATGACATCTTGAAGTTTGCAGGCAAATGGATGGATCTAGAAAACATTATTTTGAGTGAGGTAATCCAGACCCAGAAAGATAATTATCACATGTACTCACTCATAAGTGTTTTTTAAACATAAAGCAAAGAAAACCAGCCCACAAATCACAATTCCAGAGAACCTAGGCAACAATGAAGACCCTAAGAGAAACATACATAGATCTAATCTACATAGGTAGTAGAAAAAGACAAAATCTTCTGAGTAAATTGGGAGCATGGGGACCTTGGGAGGGGGTTGAAGGGGTGGAGAGAGGCAGGGAGGAGAGCAGAAAAAAATGTAGAGCTCAATAAAAAATAAATAAAAAAAGCTTTTCCAACTGATATAATGGTGGTATGATTGTTTTCAGGGTAACTGAATTTTAATTGGATTTATTCGAGGTCTGATAAGACCCATGGTTGTAGATGTCACAGGTCCTAAGGTGGAGTTTACTGCTGATATTAAGCTAAATACATATGTACCCAGGATGTCTTCTCAATATTTATATTTGTATGCTGTAACTAACACTCGGTCAGGGAGGCTTCTTTTTGCAATGGGTACTGGTTAATACACAGACTCACAACTGGTCAAAATGCTAAGAATGGATGGGTGTTGAAGGCTTAGTCCTAAACAGGACATCTGTATTACACCTTCCAGGATTCAGAGAACATCTTGGAAAAGGGAGTGGAAAGAATATGCATGGGGTGGCTATGTCTTCTGGATATGACATGGTCAGTGTAAGCAGGCACACACAGCAGCTATGCACACCTGCATGAGATCTGTACAAAAAAATGAAAATGAAAGTAGGAAGGCAGCCAGGTGGGAGGAAGACGGGTGTGTGTGTGTGTGTGTGTGTGTGTGTGTGTGTGTGTGTGCAGTAGGAGTTGGAGTAGGCTAAGAAAGGGTAATGGGAGGAGTAGATTACACACCTGTATGAAATTGCAAAAAAATCAAAAAGCAATAAAAATGTTGGTTGACGGAGACTGCTTGTTTGTTTCCTGGCCACCTAAACCTGAAATAATCACACAGAAACTATATTAATCGCAACACTCCTTGGCTAGCATATTCCTAGCTAGCTCTTACTTCTTAACCCATTTCCATTATTCTGTATTTTACCATGAGGGTTATGGCTTACTGGTAAGGTTCTAGGGCCTCAGACTTCTTCAGTGGCTACATGGCATCTCTCTGGCTCCATCTTCTTTCTTCCAGCATTCAGTTTAATATTCCTGACTAGCTCTGTTCTGCTTTGCCACAGGTCCAAAGCAGCTTCTTTACTAACCAATGGTAATAAAACATGTTCACAGCATACAGAGAGGAAATCCCACATCAAATGTTGGCGTTTTTTGGCATATGTAATGGAGAAATCAAATATTTAGTTATATGTCAAGGGATTAGAGTCTCCTTTGACACTCATTAATAAAATATTGTGTTTGAAAACTTTATAGTTATCTAAATCCAGGAAGTCACAACATAAGGTTGATAAATACACAGAAGTCATATTTAAATGGGGACAGAGTTCCGATGCATTACAGTGTGATGGGGTGTGGATAATGTATTGCATATTCCAAAGAGCTAGAAGAAAGGAACTTGAGGGCCTTTACCATGACAAAGTGATAAATACTTGAGAAGACATTTATATCCTGATTTAAACGTTATATATAATGTTTACATTCATTAAAACATATTTATTTGTTTTGTTTACCAGATTCAAGTAAACAATAAATTTCAAACTTCAATAAGCAGACGGATCCTGGGGTTCATTAACCAGTCAGACTTCCTTCACATACGAGGCTTAAGAGTGCTTCATACATTTCAGCCTATGTAGGTAGTCAATAATTACCTCTTCTTTTTACTCACAACAGAAGCTTTTATGTTTGGCCTTTTTTTGATATTGGTAGCTTAGATTGAATTCTCGACTTCTGGCATTTGGCTCACACACTGATCTTTTTTTTTTTAATCTTATGCTTCAAGAGAGCTTGCTTAAAATAAAATATCCAGTCTCTCTTTGTTTTCAGAATGATTGCATCTTGTTATGTAATTAGGATAAATACATGTAATCTGAAGCAAATGATAAATATTAGGTTCTAACTGTAAACTTTGTTCTTGATAGTAAATGCCTTCCAACTCTTCTACTTATCCCCTCTTTACCTTCACCATACTGTACGTACATGTAGTTATTGGTTGAATTAATGAAGTATCTTTATGATGCTGTGCAAACTTGGATGAACTCGCATATGTGAATTCTCTCAGAGACCAGAGCTCCTTTTCAAAGTTATTTAAGACCGCATCCAATGTGGACCATGCATCAGTTTTAAGGAGCTGATTCATCAAGCTGTCTATTTGGCACAGAGCTGGCTATGAGTTTGTTAGTTGTCTTTGTAAGAAAAATGATTTTTTTAGGTCATAAGTTAGGTCAGTTAGTCATTATAGATTTACTGTACTTCAGATGCTGTTTCCTTAGATTCCATCTGGTTTCCCTCTTGTGCATTTGAAGCTTATTTAGGAGTGTGTCAGAACAAGCTGTCTCCCTAGGCTGAATTGTGAGCCTTCAGGGCAGGGACTGGGTTGTTCTGTTCAGAGCAGGGCACAGGAGAGAGCGGCCCAGCTAATGAAGGGTGGTGATGATCTTGAGTGACCTGGCTTCTGGTCTAAACAGCACGGGCTGAGATGTGCCTGCTCCTTTTCAGGACTTCTGCTTTGACTGCCTCTCTGAAGCTATTGCTCTCCTTGTTATGAAGTCTCATTTTCCCTTAGAAAGCCCATGCCTGCAACGTAACTTCCCTACTCCCATTTCTCAAGCATTCCAGTGTAAGTACTTAAAATACAGTTCATCTCCTTCAGGATTTTGTACTAAATACCTAGAACCTAGAGGAGTTTCTGGCATACCAAAGAGTCATACATTTTTGTTGAATCAGTTTGAGATGGTACCTTCAACGGGGGATAATTAGGTAGCTTAGGGGAGATTAAGATACGTAGTCAGATCTTGTCTCAAAAACAAAACAAAACAAAAAGAATAGTAGCGCGACACTGATGCACCCCCATAATAACAGATCTAAGTGATTTGATTCTTTTGGGTTTTGGTTGGTTGTTTTTTTGAAGAAGGGCCTTGCAATGTAGGCCAGGTTGGTCTCAACACCCTGCCTGTTTCTCAGCCTCCTGAATGGCTGCAATTACAGATTCTTGCCATCATGCCCAACTGTAAATGATTTTAAAGCATAGAAAACAGTGAAATGTGGTAAGATAATTAAAAAAGATACATCCTGTAGTGCTGATAGAAGTGACAGACTGGTAAAGACAGCTAAGATTGTAGTTTGAGGGCGTGTTACAGCCTGAGAGATGCTTGACTCCTTTGCTGAGGGATATTTGTGGGTCCCGAGGATCTTGGAACCAGGAAGCAAGAAGATATGTTTCTTATTACAAAATGGATATTCTTGATGATGCCACATCAAAGCCTTATAAAACACCAGCTTTAGTGCTTTTATTGAACTTGTCTAAAAAACAAAAATCCTTACTGCTCAGTGCCGGCGTAAACAGAAAGAAGAGACTGAGTTCTAACAGTAAAGTATCCACTTGAGAAAGATGGTAAATCTGAGACCACTGGAGGCTGAACCCATCTATAACTGTGGGGTGGGGCCTTAATTATTTATTACTCTGATATGCTGGGACAATTGCACTCAATTTTACCACCCCAAACCAAAGCCACCACCTGCAGGGAAACTTTAGCAGTCTTCTCAGAGGCTCATTCGTGGCAACGTGAGCACCCCAGGAATTTGGTCTTCCAGGGTTCTCATTTTGAAGTGTGGTAAAAGATCCAACACAACTAAAGTGAGTCTGGAACTGTGGCTAATTTTTTTTGGTGTCTTTGTGGACCAGAAAAAGACAGAGGAGGGAAGGCATTATATTATTTTCTGAGCGCTTATGTTTTAGGAAAACTAGCCGAATGTACGTTATGGCTGGTCTCCTTTTGTGGGTGAGGAATCCCAGTTCTGGAGCAGTTCAGGGTTTTGCTCAAGCCTGTGCCATGTGTATGGAGTTAGATGGATCCCAACCAGCCTGAGTGGCTTTGCGGTCCATATGCTTCTGCCTTTCCTTAGAGATTTCCCTCTGCTTTTACGCTTATTCAAATCCTCACAGCAGATTTCTCCTCATATGGCACTCGCGCTGCTACAGCTCTGGAAAATTAAGTGTCATCTCACTAGACTATGTCCGTCTTAATGAGTAGATGCTCGTGTACTTCCAAAGAACCTGGCAGAATGTCCCCAGCATGTGGCCGATACTTTACAAATATTTATCGAATAAAATTCGCTATAATGTGACCTGGCTTCCTACTTGATAGAGATCTAAGATGAAATCTATTCTTTCCTAAAGCAATGCTCACGGCTGGCAGTCAAAAAGTGGGGTTTCACTTGAAATTTTCGAATTTCACTTCTATCAATGACGTCTTTTAGAACACAGAGAAAATAATAGCTTGGAAATAGTCTTTCTTTTTCCCTTAAAGTGCAGAACAAAATAACACAGAAGGCTCGCAAATAAATTAGCCAAGTTTCCCCTCCTTCAGGAGTCTGCAGTTGGGACAGCAGCAGGTGATGCCCAACTGTTTACAGCCCGGGTAGTATGTTCCCATGCCTGGAGAAAGGATTACAGCAGAGTTATGAACATTTCAGGAGGGACGAGTTTTAATTTGCAAGGATCAGGGAAGCATTTGTGAAGGAGGGGACATCTGACCTGGAACTTAGAAAAATGAAAACATTTTGACAGACTTTGAGGGAAGAACATCTGGACAGAGGAAAGCATTTGAGAATAGCCACCGAGGCAGAAGTGACAGAGATATGATTGGCTCAGTCTGCTCAAGCAAAGGATGTGCTGGAGGTAGTGAGGAAGACGAGACAGGAAAAGACACTTTGGGATTGCATTTGAGGAGGCTAGGGCAAGATGTGTCTAAATGTCTTTCAACGAACAACTCTATGACCATAGAATTATCTGGATGCCCCTCCCCCACGCCCATGTTCATGCCGTGGGGACCAGCTTTTCCTTGCCGCCTTGGTGAGGTGCCGGGCCGGCTCTCCTGCACCCATGCCATGAAGAGCAGGATGAGCTTTCCTACACCCACATCACTGTTGGCACTGCAGATCAGCAAGGGATGGTACCGGTTCTCCCAGGTTCTGTGGCCGGTGAGGAGCAGGGTCGCCAGCTCAGCACAGCCCTCTGACATCATTATGGCTTCAGGTGGCAGCCCAGATCACCGACATTGTTTGTGTTCTCAGCAGTATTTTATGTCTTAGTAATCATGGCTTTGTATTTCTTGCCACAGTCCCTCAACTAAGCTCCCTCCTCTCTTCAGTACTAAATACTGCTTCCCATATTTTCTTTGTTTCTTTCTTCCTTTCTTCCTGTATTTGTTTTTTTTTTTTTTTTTTNTTTTTCTTTCTTTTTCAATTATGTACTTTTGCTGTTTCTTTTCTTTTCTTCTCTAGTTAAGGTTGGCCATCATGGTCTTTTAGGGTTTGGAGTGCATTGCTTCAGGATCTTTTGGCTCAATGTGACTTTGGGTTGGGGGATAGGTAGGGAGGATCCTTGCCAAAGCTTAGAGATCATTTGTGGTTCAGGTGCAGGAGGCCAGAGAAGGTTGGAGAACTCAATGTGGGATCCAGACTAGATATGGTGGGCTGGGGAGATGTTGGGCTTGGAGGGAAGTGGGGAGATTCACCATGCTAGACCCTGCAGAGGTAAGTGGGTTTTGAAAAAAGATTTATTTATTCTTGTTTTGTGGACATTTTGTCTGTATTTATGTCTGTGTAGTAAATGCTTCCAGTGCCCTCAGATGCTAGAAGAGGGTAACAGATCCTCTGGAGCTGGAATTATTGGCAGTTGTCACCATCGTGTGGGTCCATGGAGCACAGACCTGGCCTTGTGAAATAGTCACAAGTGCTCTTAGTTGACAAACCATCTCTCCAACTCCCATGCAGGCATATTTGAAACATGATTTCTTACTAGTTTAAAACTCACTAAGAGCCGGGTGGTGGTGGCACACACCTTTAATCCCAGCACTTGGGAGGCAGAGGCAGGCGGATCTCTGTGAGTTCGAGGCTAGCCTGGTCTACAAGAGCTAGTTCCAGGACAGGAACCAAAAAAAGCTACGGAGAAACCCTGTCTCAAAAAATAACAAAACAAAACAAAACAAAACAAAAAAAAGAAACTCACTAAGTAAGTCTAGGCTGCCTCTTTAAGGAGCCCTGGGAATTTGCCCATCTCTACGTCTGCAGTATTGGGATTACAAGTCTGCAGTATCCTGCTCAGCGTCATTCTGTGGATTCTGGGGATGGAACTCAGTTTCTAAAGTACTTACATGCCTAGTACTTACCTATTGAGCTATCTTCTCAGTTTAGGGCTGAGTTTTTGATTAAATTATGTCCAGATTATAAAGTGAACAGCTGAGTTAGGTATTAAAAAAATGAACCAGTAGAGTAAGGACAGATCAAAAGTCTTTGGATAAAAGCTGGGTTGGGGACCAAAATGAACAGTGAGCAATCACAGACAGGAGGAGAGAGCTAACGAATGGGAGACTCTCGCAGATTCTTTTGGAAAATGGTATCAATGTCCCTGCTGTGGCTCGCTTTAGGATCCTCAAAGGCATTATGTAACTTCTGACCCCACGCTTCTGATACCATTCCCTACTGACCAATCATCTCACATCAAGGGGTAAATTCGACATGCTGAGCAGCTGCATGCCACTGCCTGGCTGGCATCAAGCAGGTGGTAGCTGCTCTGCCACTAACAGGTGAAGTATCTGAAGGAAGAGTGCTCCATCATCCTGCACAGGCCCAGAAATCAATAAGTGCTTGTCGGCCTCATAAGCCCTCTTTGATGATGGATCCCATGCCGCTAGAGGTACTTACATGCCTCGACAATGTTTGTCTTTTGTGGAAGAAAAACAGGGTTGTAAACTGAGTGTTCGCAGAAGGCCAGAAATGCTTGCTTCGCTCAGGGCAGGCTCATGAAGAATGACACAAACCACACCGATCCTGCAGCATCAGTGACATAGTTAGGAAAGGTATTGTGAGCAATCTCGCTCAGGCAAGGGTTGTGTGTGGAGATTCCTGCTGAACCAGCTGCTGCAACCTGGTTAGTGGGAGCAGCAAAGTGCTCAACCTGATTCCATGTGTGTTCACATTGTCTACACCCTGCACCCCCACTCTCTTTTGAAGCCTGCTTTCTCATAGTACCAATCCTCAGTTGGTCCATGACTGTGTTTGTAGATCCCTACCCTCCCAGGTTCCTTGTGTTTCCCAGTGAATTCTGGCCCTTCTTGGGTGACTTCCTAGCTTATAAAGCATCTTTGTCACCTTTCTGTTACTGTAACCAACCGTGAAATAAACTTACAGAGATGAAAGCTTTATTTTTTTTTTTTTTTCGTAGGTTTGGAGGTTTCAGTCTATGGTCAGTTGGATCTGTTGTCTGTGAAATGTTCATCTCATGGCCAGGATGCAAAAAGAGGAAAGAGGAAGGACTGAGATCCCTTCTCTACAATCAAAACACCTCCCACTAGGCTCTACCTCTTAAACTCTCCACTATTTCCCAATAACATCAACCTGGGGAATAATAAATGAATTTAAGATAGCACTTTAGTATAAAATATCCCCAACTGGGCAGAGCCACACCTTGTGAAGACTGACTTGGGTGATGGGTTTGTCAATCCTTGTCACCATAATGTTCATTGTAAGAACTCTGACACCGTTCAGCTCCCATGCCCGCCTCTCATAACGTGAGCAGTTCTCTAATACACAGATTTATTAAACACCAATACAATTTGGGGACAATATCTGAATTCTTGATTTGGAGGACTGGGGGACAACTTTAGTTCATATAGTACAATGCTACAAGCATAAAACTGAACAAGGAAATTTTCGGTTTCTGGGAGAAGAGCATTAGTTAGTAAAGTTTTTCCTCTGGTTTGAAATTTCTTATAGTGGCTGAGTTTATCTGACCATGCTTTGATACCCTCCTGTGTAATCTCATTATTTTTTTTTAAACTCAGTCTTCTGCCCAAGGATATAACTTCTTTGCTTAAAGATTATTTGCGTCTTTTCATTGATACTGTGAAAAACGTTTAATTTATTTAATTCTTCAAAGCGCTGGTTCCTGCTTTCTGCTTAACTCTGCAGTGGGTGGTAGCTATCGTTCTGTTTTCCCCTGAGTTTCTACTCTCAGGGTTTATCCATATCTTTTCCACGTCACTCTCACTGACCTTCATTCTCCTCTCCGTAGTGCCTGTTGAGACCTACAGCTTTGGAGACAGGCTGGAGTTTAGTTCTAGCACAGTGCTTAGCGAATCACCCAGCATCCACATGCTTCATTTCCCTCATCTCTGAATTGGTACTTAAGACACTTACCTAGGCTGCGGTGATTAACACACGCAAAGCACTTAGTGTTTACTGCTTGGCTTATGAACTGAATCAGATATTCTCACTCCCTCCATTGATGAGGGAGAAACCAAATTCTATGATAGCTCATATGTAATTCCACGAACATTTGACTTTTCTCAGAGCCACAGCTCAGAGAGACTTCCTTCTCAAGTAGTCATGTTCAATGTGTGTGCCAATCAGGGCCTTTCTGAATCCATTCTCCTGCTTTGGACTTTTCAGTTAGATGTAACTCTGCATCGTCTACCTTTGACCTTCTGCTTTTTTCATCCTTTCTCTTCTTTTTTTGGAAAGAAATTCTACCCATCATATTAATTTTATATCGCTATATAGTAAATCACACAAACTTCATGCAAGACAAGGTGCATATATTGAGATGACTCAGGGTTTGTGACATGGTTTAGTTGCTCTTCAGCTCAGCATCTCTTGACATTACACCAAGGTGTTGGTTGGGTTGCCTCTTCACTGGGAAGCTTAACTGGGGAAAAATGAGCTCATTCATGTTGCTAGCAAAATCCATTTTCTTTTTTCTTTTTTTGGGTCTTTCGAAATAGGGTTTCTCTGTAGTTTTTTTTTTTTTTTGGTTCCTGTCCTGGAACTAGCTCTTGTAGACCAGGCTGGCCTCTAACTCACAGAGATCTGCCTGCCTCTGCCTCCCGAGTGCTGGGATAAAAGGCGTGTGCCACCACCACCCAGCTAAAATCCATTTTCTTGAGGATATGTGATTGGCAGTGCAGGCTTCCTTCTGGCTACTGACGGGAGGTCCTATAGCCTATATGTCTTCTTCAGGACAATTGTTTTCAAAGGGAATCCTAATCCAGTCTGTTAAGGTGGAGCCATATGTCATAGTATAAATATTGGAGTGGCATCGTATCAATCATCTTTTCACATTCCATTTGTTGGAAGCAATCATAGGCCTGGCCTCTTCAGTATCAAAGAGGAGGATGTTTCAGAACTTTAAGAACTGGGCAACATTTAGGGATAGTTTAGGAACTGGTTACATGACAGGATTCATGGTATAACATCAAAAGGCATCCCAAACTTTTCCATGACTTAATCTTGTTCTATAAACAAGATATCCAAATATGGTTCCATGTTTGGTATTCTTAGAAAGATATGACTGTACTAGAAAATATGAACCAAAGGTATTTACTTGACATATGACTTGAAAAACTCTCTAGAAACTAATAAATATAAACAAAGTCAACCAAAATTCCAGTAATCTTTCAGGAAGTGAAGTAAGGAAGAACAGGTTTAGGATGGTCAGTGGGAAAAGTGATACTCTGATGTGAGATGCCCCTTTGTATGCTGTGAATACAATTGGTTAATTAATAAAGAAAACTGGCTTGGCCTGATAGGGCAAAAAAATAGAGGTAGGCAGGGAAAACTAAACTGAATGCTGGAATAAAGAAGGTCAGAGTCAGAGAGAAGCCATGTAGCCCCGCCAGAGATGGATGCTGGAACTCTTTTAGCCAGTAAGGCACAGACATGTGGCTATACACAGATTAATAGAAATAGGTTAAATTAATATTTAAGAGTTAGCCAATAAGAAGTTAGAGCTAATGGGCCAAGCAGTGATTTAAATAATATGGTTTCTATGTGATTATTTCAGTTTCTGGGCAGCTGGGAAACAATCAAGGGGCCTCCTCCAACAATACTCATTCAGTAAGTGCAGGGAAAAGGCAAATTGCTAAGGAACAGTGCATCTCTTACCTTAGGTTACAGGGGTAAACTTACATTGTGTCTAACAAAATGATTTTGTGTAGCAATGCTTGGTGGCATAGAAGAGGACAAGGACAAAATGAGGGGTGAAAACTGACAAAGCAAGAATGTGGGAGTTTAGAGAGTAGGGAATCGGAAATCTCTTTGATGTTTGGTTTGTCTGATTTGAGACAGTTCCTTTTTTATTGCCTGTTTTTGTTCTTCAGTTGTGAGGGGCTGGGGACTTAGATCATTTTGGTAGAGTCCTTTCCTTTCTTACTCTAGAGCCCCATAGTGTCCAGACACTGCATGAGCAGAGTGGTGGCACATGTCTGAATCCAGCATTAAAGAGGTAGAGGCAAGAAGACCAGAAAGAAGATCAAGGTCTTCCTTGATCACACCGTGAGCTGGAGGCCAACCTGGGACCCATGAGACCAAGCTTCGAAACAGCAGCAGCAACAACAACAGCCATCCTAACAATAACGCAGCAACAAAACTTCAGTTAAGAGCCATTTCAAATCTCAGAAAAGAACTTATACTACTGTATAGGCAATCACCTGTACCCAATCATATTATTGGATGTTAAAAGTTTCATATATTTTCTTCAGTATTCTCTTTAATAATGGTTAAAAAAATCACTTGTTCTGTCTGATCTCTTTTCTTTCTTTCTTTCCCTTAATGAAGATTTGAGTTATTATTATATCTGTTTAATTGGGTCACTAAGAATCAACTTAGAATGTCATTTGGGAGGAAGAGAATTCCTTAACACTCTCATTAGCAAGTACATATGTATAAAGAAAGGCAAAAGGAATTGGAACAACCTTTGTGGACAATGACTAATGCCCGAATATTTTGTTGCAATGTTAATGGGTCTGATTTCAGAGAAGGCATTAAAATGCTTTGGTATCCACTTGGCTTAAAAGGTTAAGGGCAGAAAAACAAATGTATTTTGTGGAGGAGTTAAACTGGAAGGCAAGGGGAGTGCTTGTCTAGCAGAAGTTAGCAGAGATAATTGTTCATTAGGGAGTTTTAAATCTACTGTGAGTAAGCACAGGGCCTTCGTTAGGCAGCTTCCGGCTTTCTGCCTATAATGGGCATAAAATTTCTCTTTGCTAAATTAGAATGAATTCTTGTTTTTGCACTAAAAATTCTTCTCTGACTTTCCTTGGTTCCCCACCCCCTACCTCCCATCCATTTGATTTTTCACTGAGTCAGTGTAAGTTTGTTACGGGCTGAACATTTATGTCCATATCTCCTTAGGTTGAACTCCTGACTTCTAAGTGATGGTGTTGGGGTATGGGGCCTGTGTAGGTAATTAGGTTATGAGGGTGTACCACTCATGAATCAACCTAATGGTGCTATAAGATGAGGTTCTCCTCCTTCCCTTGACCCCCATTGCCTACTCTGTGAGGACACAAGAAGGTGTCTACATCTCTGGAAGAAAGCCTTCAGGAAAACTGGTCCTATAGGAATCTTGACTTTAGACCTTTAAAACTCTAAATGTAAAACAAACTCTTGCTGTTTTAGCCTTCAAGTCAATGGCAATGTGTTACAGTAGACCAAGCTGACCAGAACAACCCTTAAGATGGAGTAGAAATTATTTGTCATGTAAAGTGCTATAAATGTACAAATTCTTAGAGAATACATTGTACATAGAAACCAAGAACTTACTGAATTAAACATCAGAAATTTATATAAAAATGCCTTAGGTTATATTTATAGTGATTAACACATATTATGTTCTATTAACAAGCATCCTGTGAGCCAAGAATTTGGATGTCAATACAATTACTGTTTACTGTGCTTGTGTTCATTGTGTGTGTGTAGCAACTTTACTTGATGGTTACAGCATTTTGGCAGATACAGGTTTTGTGTACCTTGGGCAAATTTCAGACTGAACTGTGACATCTACCTAGTCAAAGCCACATGCTTCGGATTTGTCTTCTAGGGAGCCTCTTAAATGTTTCAAAGAGTAGTTCAGTGGCAGAGTATTTGTATAACAGGTATGAAAATCCTGTCTTGATTCCAGCTCTTATACAAGGGAACAAAACTCCCAAACTACCAAGAAGAACAAACAAACATCTCTAACAACAAGCAAAATAACCTTATAAAAAAGAAGGCTGTGGGAAAGAAAGTATCCCTGTAAGCCTGGGGAATGATTTGGTTGGAATGTGTTCTGAATGCAATAGTGAGATTATGTGACAGAAATGCAGAATTTATCTAGCTGGAATCCTACATGCACTAAGTAGTTCCTTTTTAATTATTTCTCTGAGACACTGGGAAGAGGAAATGTGTGTGTGCGTGCGTGTGTGTGTGTGTGTGTGTGTGTGTAAAAAGTCCTACTTTCATGGTATTAATGTGTTAATGCACACTATTGAAACACTTTACCTCTTCTGGTGGAATGGTGAGTTTGATTTACTAGGTGACAGCCTGGGAGCTGTGGAGTATGCCTGTGCTATTGAAAAACCAGAAGTGCCTCATAATCATTGGTTAGTAAAGAGCATAACAAACTTGTTTAACACATTGCAAGGCTCATCGGAGATATCTGGAGGTCAAGTCTGTGTGGGCTGCTATCATTGAAAAGGATGGGCTACGATTAGGAATGGTTCATGAGTTTCAGCCAGTCATGGAAATGACATGTGAAGGTGTTGGAAGAGGACTCTGATAGGTTCACCTACTGATGTTTAAGTGTTCAGCTAGCAGAGAAAGAAGGAAGCCTCAACCCTTCCCAAATGTAAATGATTCAGTTTTCAGAAAGTTCTACTGCATGTAACTTCTAATTAGCTAAATGAGGGTGGCTAGAACCTCTCATTCCTCTAAGAGAGTCTTTCTTTGATAGGGAAAAGAGCAAAGTCTTGGAGAATTAGGTCTTACCCCACCCAGAGTTACAATGAGGATTCCATATGGGAAAAACATACAACTTAGAAAAAAGGCATGCTTCTAGAAAGGTAGAACATGATACCATTCACCCCCCCCCACAATTCTGTTCTCAAGGCATTTAGTAAACTGTTTGGATGCATGAATCATGGTACTGGATACTGGGGACATAAAGATGAACAAGCTTCAATTCTTCATCTACTCTGTAAGGACCAAGTGCTATAAAATAGGAATAAACAAAGCTGGGAGAAGAAGAGGAAACCCTTGGCTGTTCCCAATGAAGCTGGAGCAAGACTTCTCAAATAAGGTAACAGCTGAGCAGAGTTTTGAATAATGAATTCATTACTAAGTTTTGTTAGTTTGATAACAAGATAGAAAAGTGATAAGCAGTCAAACTAGACACTCCATATACTGGAGTGTGTACAACATGGCTTTCAAAGATTGGTAGGAATAGAAATTCCAGAAAGGGATGTCTGTCTTACTTTTCAGTTTGATGTTTAACCGGTAGAGATTGGTGACTTCTAGGAATGAAAGATGGAAGGGTGGGCAATTCCAGAGGATGGATGATCAGTTCAACATTCATCATGGCCATTTTGTTGAGAATTACAGGAGCTTGGGACTCAGGAAGAGGACCAGTATGGAGTTAGTCTCAGTTTTCTATCTCTGTGGAACATGGTTTCATAAAACTAAACTATTCCTTCATCGTGTATGTGTATATACGTGTGTGTTTGTGTACATGTGTTTGTCATACATGTGTCACAATATGTGTGTGGAGGTTAGAGGAGCGCGTGCAGCAGTCACTTCTTCCCTTCTACCATGTGGCTTCTTGGATCTCATCAGATCATCAGGCTTTGCTGAACCTAGTCCTGCTGAGGTAGCTTGACAACCCTAGAGTTGGATTTTTGGGGGAGGAAATGATGGGTTTTGTTTTAGACATCTCAAATTTGAGGTTCTGCAAAATATCTTACGATATTTACCATGAAGTAAAATGTTCTTGATGTTCAGGAGAAAGATTTGATTTAGACCATCAACAATGTGAAGAACATTTTAGAAGCATGGATGTGAACAAGATTGCTTAGGGCCAGTTCATCAGAGCGAAGGTGGGCTAATGGTAATGGGACAGGGAATCCCCACAATTGAAATAAAGAAGGGGTTGTCAGAAGTTGTAGAGGGGAAAGAAAAGAAGAGGGAGGGAGGGAGGGAGGGGAGAAGGGAGAGAGACTGAACAAGTGAGCACAAGAGAACAGAGTTTGATAGAGAAGAGGAATACATTATCTCAAGGAGCTAGAGATTTGCTCATACCCTGAGTGATTGATCCATCACTGGTCATGAGAGAGAATAAGGTAGCAAGAGCCCTGAGAGCTGACAGTCTGTGGCGTGTTGAGAATTGGATGGGAAGGGAAGGAATTAAGTTTGCAGATGTCCCACTTTGCTTGAAAGGAGGAGGTTAGCCTGAGAGCACTGCAGGCGCCAGGAATTATGTTTTGCAAAACAGTGGTTGGGATCTGATATTTAGGAATGTACAGAAGCTGGTCTGGCGATTGTTGAACTGAAACTTTTTTAAAGCCTCTTTCTTTCTTTTGGGTGTTGATATAAGAGTGTTTCAAAGCTGGCTGTGCCTTTGAAAAGTCTAAACCTGCCTAGGGAAGCCTCCAGAAACACTAAGACAAAGGACAATCGGAGGAAGAATCCCCGCTGCTGCTCCGTACAGAGTGTGGCTGGGTATCTGAGATGATGAGGTTTGAGATAATGGCAAAGAGAGCGGAACATCTATCAGCCTCTTTGTGACTGCAAGAAGCCCAAACAACCTGCCCTCCAGCAAGCACATTTCCCTTCTGAAACTCTGTCAAATAAATTCAGGGAGACATGAAAAGAATGGGGATCCATCTCACAACACGCACTGATACAGCCCCTAGTTTGTAGCCGGTGTGCAATGAATTTCAACAGTGTATCTGATTCCTTTGGCATGTCTATTGTGCCAAAGGACTTGTAACGTACAGCTTCATAGCCATGGCAGGGAGCTCGAGAGAACACCGCACAAGAATGGGACTACAGATACTGTGTATGTAAGAATGAATGCTCTCCGTAATAACATTCAAGGGAAACTGCATCTTTGCTGGCGTCCCCTCATTCAGTCTGACCGATGTCAAGAAACGCAGCCTGGATTTAGCATTTCATTCGGAGTGTCACAGCCGCAGCTCGCTCTGAATGGGTATGTTTTTCAAGACCCGAAGTTTCTCAGCTTCTGAAGTGATTGGTATTCCTCTCCTATGTAGCAGCTGTTGGGTGGTTTTTATTTAACAAGTGAAGAGCTCCAGTGAAGTGTGGTCCTGGATGTATTTGAAAAACACACATTTCAGGCCTTTCCTCCTTCACTTCAAGTAGCAGATAAAGATTGCAAAGGGAAAGTGACAAGACAGCATTGTGCCACTGACTCACAGAGGCCCACGGAATCTGCAGATGCCTCCGCTTGGTGGAAATGGAGCGGGCACAGCGACCGTCACACCTAAGATCCAAAAATGAAGTCGATCTTGTCCAAACCTTGAGTCACTGTAATGCTGATGGGACTGGGTATTCTGGGCAACTCAACTTTCTATTTCCGCAATTCTTGAAAAGGACTTTTTGTTAGGTATCTCTGTTGTGCAGCTACCACAATGGGCTTCCTAATGACAGTTTTCAAATATAGCATGGAAGCTGGTTGCTGGGTGATTAAATAGAATACTCCTTTTGTTAGAATCATGATTTGTCACCATGGCTTAGAAATATCTCAACTGTTTTATCAGTTTAGTGGGAGGCAGAGCAGCAAGACTGTGGCTGGCTTTTAGTGTGTACTTCCCACTCGAGATTTATGACTGCTCTGTTTATTCTGCTCACATGCATGGCCCCAGTACTCTGTCCAGCCTACGTGCATTGTTTTATTTCATTCTCAGTCTGTTATCTAATCCTTGGGTATTTCATATGGGTGGGATGCTGCAACTACTTAAGTGATAGAGAATTTTCAAAAAAACATTTCTAACCTAGCAGGATAAGAGACACGTTCTGTTATAAAGCAATGATTCCTGGGGTTAAATCCTGGCTCTACTGCTTGTCAGCCACATGACCTTGCATTAGAAATAAAAGCAAGACACTAATATTATCTTCACTGTAAAATGTTCAGATCAAGGCCTAGTATAGAGTTTGCTCCAGAGGGTGTTAGCTGGGATGTCTCTATTCAGCTTTAAATAAAGAGGGCTCTTGCAATCCACATCCCCTGGGAGTGGATGGAGTTTTCTTCAGAGTGCAGACCTCCATCACAGAGTCTGTGAAAAGCCATCTCCCCTGAGTTTTAGTGCTGCCTGGCTTTGTATGTCTGTTCTTGATTGCGCTTCTATGTTCTATTTTGGGAAGAAGGAGAAAAAAGAAGCACAAATGAGCTCTGCGATAGGTGGGTATGTTATCATTTGCCCCGCTATAGCTTTAACATTTAGAAAACAATTTCTGGTTCCTAAATTATGGTAAATTAAGGGTTTCAGTG
Organism: Alexandromys fortis; assembly: GCF_014885135.2. Lineage (NCBI taxonomy): Eukaryota > Metazoa > Chordata > Mammalia > Rodentia > Cricetidae > Alexandromys > Alexandromys fortis. The sequence goes on along the minus strand of NW_026067913.1, from coordinate 3,351,595 downwards.
GATTAATCAAGGCGTTCTATAATCTGCCTCTATAGAAGACAGGGAATAATTACACGAGCTAGAAAACATAAAGGCAAACCAAAACATAATGAGAAAAGGCAATTTATTGGTGATTTCCCTATGCTTCTGTGTATGAACTTGATGTACGTAGAGAACAGAAATCAGATTGGCTTCCCATCCTCTGGGGGTAAGCATTGGCTGGAGGAGTCTTTTGATGATTTTATTCATTTTGTGCTAAAACTATAGCTCTTCTAATTTATAGACATATTGTGAATGTCAAGGAAATGTCACCCAAATCATTGAAATACAGTGAAATTCATCCTTCGTATTTAAGTAACAGGTTGCCCTGGGCTCCAACGGAAGTGAGGGTAAATGGAACTGGGATTTTGACTGTTCAGTTTCAGTACTTTAAAGCCACGGAATAATCAAGGTGAAGTTCTTAAAGGAAGAAGCTCTGAGGACAGACAGGTAACTATGAAGTATTTCTCGATAAGCCATTAAGTGGCAGATTGGCACACATTATATTTCAGAGTGTGATTTGTTTGGTTCACTGTGATTCACTTTTCCTCTTTTAAATTGAAGTTCACATCCTATAATGTAGATACTTAAATGAACCCTCCGGGTCACTTAGGCGTCTATTTCAGCATTCCTTGGAGGAATTCAACAGTCTGTTATAAAAATTGAGTTTTAAGTTTCTGTCAATGCCTAAGGAGAAATTTGATTATCCTTCTGATTTTTCCAAGTTCTTTAGCTAAATTGGATTGCTTTCTGGTTTACCCTTTACTTCCCATGGTTGTGATAGTGTTTTATTTGCAAACTTTGGAGTTTAAGCTGATGGGAAGATAAAGACTGACATTTCTGGAGAAGCAACATGGAAGCCAAGCCCATGTGCTTGGACTTAGGATCTTTAGTGGTGGGCATTTTAGACTCAACCATTGGTCATCAAAGTTCAAGAAGAGACCCAACAGTACGAGATTTGTTACGAGGAATTGGCTCATCTAACATGAAAGTTGGTTGGGAAAGCCTAAGATCCACAGGCAGGTAGTCCACTTCGTGTGGGCTTTAATCAGATCTACAAATACCTCTATAGAAATACCTATATTAGTGTTGACTTAACAGAGGGGAGTGGAGACTGTAACCCAGTAAAACTGACACAACAAGGGGAGCATTAATCCATCCTTTTGACCTTTCTGCTTTATTTTTTTTCATGGAAACTGATATCTTTTGTGCTTAGCTAAAAATGGAACATCTATATCACACTCATTCCCTAGAAGGCTCAGGGGTTGTCATGGAAGTGTGTGTGTGTGTGTGTGTGTGTGTGTGTGTGTGTGTGATATTAAGATCTAGAGGCTGTGAAGGACTTAGATGGAACAATGTCTCCTGGACAAGACAAGATTGCCATACTCATAAGCTCATGGTAGCTGTGGTTGCCTGCATAAGATCAAGCCAGTTGACACTTGAGCAACATTGCCTCAGGGAGGGGCCCGTGAGCCTCCCACCCATATCTGAGGATCTATGCACAATTAATAGCTACTGGGGGAGAGAGAGGGAGTCAGTTTTCTTTAGGGGTGTGGTCCCTGGTAGGTTGGACTTGTTCTGGTAGAGGTCTGCACTCACATTTTTACATATTGGCAGTACTAATTAGTCTCTGTGACTCATTTACAATAAAAGAATGGGAAGGTGAGAGGGGGCTTTGTGCATGGGGAGAATCTGAAAGAAGTCGGAGGTGAATATGATCAAAATATATTGTGTAAGTATATGAAATTCTCAAGATATATTGTTTTAAAAGACAATCATGTTTTAAAGAGAAGTTACCTTTGTGTGTGTGTGTGTGTGTGTGTGTGCATATGCTGGGTGTAGAAGCCACAACCTTGTACACGCGAGGTAAGTACTGTACTACTCAGCTCTCAGAAGTTACTTTTAGCAGGATATAATATAAGGCTAAGTTTTCCTGAAAAGTAAGGAGGAGTGCCTCACTTTCATAAGCTGCAACCAAAATACATCGAAACTTCATGTTTTGCTTTCTGTTTACTATCAGAAATGATCTCATTACATTTTTAAAATAAGTTTCTCTTTGGCTCGAGAGCCAAGTGAACCCTGTAAGGCAGGACTCCAAGTATGGCTCTTTCCTAGCCCTGACCTTACAAACAGTGCTCGAGGTAAAGTGGACTTCAGAAAGATGAGCCAGTAATGTCTTCCAGAGAGGAGGTGAACCTGCCTTCCTGTTCCAACAGTGTTCTATTGCATTGGTGCGGCTCCTTCTTTGTCTTCAGGTGTGTGCTGCAGAAGGTCTAAAAGCTGAGGATGGTATACGATACTGGAAAATTATGTCCCTGTCTTTTCTCCACAGGAAACAACCGTATTACTGTAGCTACTGAAGACCAGAGAAACAATTTATTTGTATCATTAGGGTTATGTACTTACCCTTTTATCTCAAACAGTTTCTCAGAATAATACATGCAATGTTTAAAAACTTATGAATTGTTTAATACGTAGAAGATAGTAATGTAAGTTATGAACTGTAATAACAATAACTATATAAATGCTCATGAATGCACTAGTCAACATGCTGCTATAGTCAAAGGTGCCATGTTCACTTCCTTCTCCCTTACCTTGCTTTCCTCCAGACATTACCATTGCATGATGTTTTGTATTTATCATTTGCTTCCCTTAGTATCTGCACCAGAGTGCATTTATCCCTAAACGGTATATTTCATCTTACTTGCTTTTAGCTTATATGGATACTGCCATACTACACACACACACACACACACACACACACACACACACACACACACATTTGTGTGTATAGTGTCTTTTTGCACTATGCTTCTGAGATCCAGCCACATTACATAGAATCATAATGAATGTTCTTCACCTGCACAGATTATTTCATTGCATGGTTTATAGTGTTATTTATTGTCTGCTCTCTTCTCGATGGCTACCAGCTATATTTTTTTCCATTTTTTTTACCAATGAAATGAATGCCATTCACAGATTAAGCTATAATTATTCTTGTCCAATTATTCTAAATAATATCCTGGGAAATGAATTTTTGAGTTACCTAAAATTCTTCACAGTGGGTAAACTGAGGTCCAGGGCCTCATGACTGTTGGTATTAAGGCTGCAGGAGAGGCGTACTAATCTGCATCCCTTGTCTGCTCCCCATCTTCCATCTTTGTATGAAGAGGCTGGAACTTCTTTCCAATGAAAAAGGCTAAGGCTAAGTCTTATAATTGTTGGTAAGAATTTGTGGAAATAGAGCTTTTTTCTTTGGAAATAACTTTCAGAGGACAAGAATGTATGTCCATTTCCCATACCATTAACAGATAAACAAAGCCAAAACCAAAAATAAAACAACATAAAAATATAGAGAGACTTAGAAAGCTCTCCTGGGATCGGGAATAAATGCACTTTTTTTTTTTTTTTTGTCAACAGAAGCAGAGCATGTCTACATAAAGGTGAATATATGGTGTGTGGCCAGCTAGTTGAATTTGACAGCATGAACAATGCATTATCCTTGTCCTCAGCACGCAGGTGCAGGCTCAGAACATAACCATCCCATCCCCCTTCCCCGCACAGCAGCATCCTCTTAGCACCCAATAACACTAGGTCATGCTCCCCCTGGTCACTGCAGTTGTCCCTCAGTTTCCTCCTTCTGCCCTCTGCCCCTGCCCATCCCCAGGATAGGGCCTTTTGTATTTCATGAGCAGAATCTACTGCTACTGTAGTTTTATACACATAATATTGCTCATGGAGGGACAGGATGAGAGATAAATCTCAGACCTGTTATTTCCTTACCATGCGCTACAGGGTTCCTTTAGCCTCCTGGTCTCCGTTGACTAAACATCATGATGATAAGGGATTGTTGCTTTGACAAAAGGTTTAAATGGAGTCAAGAAAGTGAGCGCTCTAATAATGGTAATGTTACTAAGCTCTAGACCCTGACATCTGTGTGTCTTTATGAGGTATGGTTTATGAACTTGTGCACGACAACCACTTTCCCAGGTGCCTCTCCTGCCTCTGTTTCTGCTATCACTTTTCTCAAATACTTTTCTTCCTAGGGGCAAGCTTTTCAAGCTACCCTTCATTCTGAATGTGGCAAAACTGGGATTCCTATTTGAAGTCTAGGCTTATCTTGCCAGTCCTGGCTTGCTCATTGTGAGCTGAGTGTGAGCTTTGATAAAATTCTTATAGTGGGGTTGAAGAAAGCAGCCACACAGATCAATGGCTTCTCGTGTTTCTGCTCTGGCCTTGAAGCTGCTTTCAAGTTCCAACACTTGACACTCTCAGAATGCAATGCCTCTCTCTGAATAACCTCGACTTCAGTCCCCGGTCCTCATCCTTGAATGAAGGTCAGTGATTCTGTCTTCATTAAGGGATAAGAGCAGGTGCTGATGGGAAACAATCTTCTTACTTTTAGCTTCCTCACCACCCTCTCTCGGTCCCATATTTAGAATGGGCAACTATTTGTTTTGTGTATTCTTGTCATGTAGTTTTTCGCCTCTTCCTTTATTTACTGAAGTCATTAGAGAGGGTGCCTAGATGTGCTCCAAATCTACGTATTATATGTTGCTGCTCACCTGAGAAGACAAAGAAATGTTTTATTCCTCTCGCCAGGATTTTATTTCCTATGCAGTATAAGCACATTCTTAATTGTATCATGAATTTAGGGCTCATTAATTTGAAGGAATTGGCCATGTTTGTGACTTTCACAAGGCTCTGAAAATGTTGCCAGTTTTCTTAGCTACACCAGTAAATAAAAATTAGCATAGAGTAATAAAATGTACAAACTGTGGATGGAGAGGAAAAGGTGAAGCTTGCACCTGTGTCATTTGTGTTTGTCGCTGTGGTTTTTGGTGGTCTTATTTAATGTCACCATGCTAAAGAAAAGCCATCACGAAACTCCAGCATGCATACCGTGACGTCAAGGTGAAAGTGTCTGCCAGTTCCTTTATGCTTTTAGCTTCTTCTGAGATAGCAAAAGATTGATCTGTCCTAAGTCTTGAAATCTCCTGTGCTCAAATATTTCTTTCCTTAAGACTGGGTTTCATGAAGCCTAGGATGTCCTATAACTTCCTGTATACATGAGTGTGACTATGAATTTATGAACCTTCTCCCTCTACTTCCCTAGTGCTGGGAATTCAGGTATGAGCCACAATGTCTGATTTTACTCAGTCATAGGAACAGACTATTGGGCTTGATGAATGCTAGCTGTATTTCTAGTCAATATTTGCTCTTTATTTCATTTTTTATCAAGGGCTTGTAAGATATATATCTTTGTGCATGTGCATGTTTATGTGTGGATGTACCTGAACCTGCGTATACAATCCGAGGCTGACAGGCATTTTCCTCAAACACTCTCTACTTTATTATTTAAATAATTTCGTTTTTCTTACTATTTTAGAATTATGTGTATATGTGTATGCATGTGGTGACAGGTGCTGGCAAAGGTCAGAAGCATTAGAACCCCTGGAGCTGGGGACCAATCATCTTACATGGATGATGGGAACCAAACTCAGGTCTCTGGAAGAACCAGAAGTGGTCTTAAATGCTGAGCCATCTTTCCAGCTCACCTCCATCTTAATTTTTGAGAGTCTTTGATGAATCTAGAATTCATTAATTTGGCTAGACTGACTGGCCTGCAAACCCCAGGGATCCTCCTGTTTCTTCCTCCCTAGTACAGGGATTACAGGCATGTGCTTCTTTGCACCTGTTTTTAAAATTTTCACTTTAATTAAAGGATAGTTGTATCATGTCCTTTTTCCTTGTGAGCCTTGAGTAGGAATGGCCCCCATAGACTCATATATTTGAAAGCTTGGTCATTAGGGAGCAGTGCTATTTGACAGGGATTAGGAGGTGTGACTTCAAATTAGAGGAAGTATGTCCCACAAATGCTCAAGCCAGGCCCAGTGTCTCTCTCTTCCTGCTGCCTGCCTGTGGATCTGGTTGTAGAACTCTTAGCTACCTCTCTAGCACCACATTCACTTGCATGCTGTCATGCTTCCCAATGATGATAATGGATTAAACCTTTGGTCTATAAACTAGTTCCAATAAAGTGTTTTCCTTTATAAGAGTTACCATGGTCATGGTGTCTCTTCATAGCAATAGAACACTAATTAAGACACTTGTCACCCCTCCAATGTCCTTTCCTCATGCCATCTCAAATTCACAGGCCCTCATTCTTTAATTATTAATAATTAATTATGAATGAATATATAAGTACAATCTGCTTAGTTCATCTGATGTTGCTTGTATGTATATGTTTTTGGATTGATTACAAAGTATTGGATAATCAATTAGGGAGCTCATCCCTGGGAAAGACTAATTCTTCCTCTTATAGTAGTCATTAAATCCCTGTAGTTCTTTATCTAGGGACAGAACCTCATGAGGTATCTCCCATCCATGTTGACTTGTCAACTGGCATAGTCATGCTTGGTTCTATAAACCCAGGCAACTCTTCTTAATAAGTTCGTGGATCTTAGAGAAGAGCCTACTACTGCTACTTTTCTACATAAGTGTTATTTCATTCTAAATACTTAAGACACACAAGTCATTGTAGCTCTTGCCCCTCAACAAAGAAGCTTATTTTTGTAGAAGATGGAGACCATTACAGAGGGCCCAAATCAGTCAAAATGCAGAGATTGTGATCCCCCAACTGATGCATCTACAACCCAGCCCTTATAACCTAAGGCTCAGGGAACAGAGCAAAAGACAGGGTAGAAAGATTGTCAACAACAGAAGATCAGGCAGTCTGTTGTGAGATTTTCATCTAGATATGAAATATGGCCACAGAATTTCAACAATATAATTATCTAAACAGAACCTGAACAATGACAACACCAAATGACATGGCTAGACTGGAGCTCGCTATGTAGATGAGGCTGTCCTTGAAGTCACAGGGATCAGTATGCTTCTGCCTTCTAAGTGCTGGGATCTTCTGTGCTCTTAACTATTGTTCTTAGCTCATCAACACTGATTAAGTTCACCTGCTCTTGAACGTCGTATCTGTGCACCCTCGCAGTATGTACTCTCTGCTGCTTGGCTTCTTCAGCTCTGGGAATATTCCTTTACACTGTGTGAATATATGTCACTGTGATTGGTTTAATAAAGAAGCTGGCTGGCCAGTAGCTGAACAGGATTAAGTTAGGCAAGAGAGCCAAACTGAGAATAATGGGAAGAAGAAGGGTGGAATCTGGAGTGATTTGTTTCTTTTAGGTAAGTATCTACAGGTGGAATTGCTAGATTACAGGTGGACTGTTTTCTTAAGAATGTGTAAAACTGCCTGATGGTTTCCCAAAATATTGTACCCAGGCTCCATGCTGTCTGCCTATGTTTCCAGTGCTCTCAATGGATATCTCGACTCCTGGTTGGAGAACTATTTCACCTTCAAGCAATAGCCTGCTCTTCCTTTGCTCTGTGAACTTTTTAGGAGAATAGTTTATACCAGGTTGGCTCCCTCTTTGCTTCATTCACTCCTTTCTATTCTTATCACTTTCCTCATTCTGCGGAAAATTGGAATTGTATCTTGGAAAATTAGAACCATGTCTTGTATACCATGCACTTGTAGTGAAATGATGTCTTTGGACTTGTTGCCAGCTCTGTGTGTGATTTTTTTTTCACACATGCCTTCATTTATTCCACAGGTTTTTATAGGTTCTTCTGAACAGTTTCCATGCAGTGTGTGTGTGTCTAGATGAATTTGCAAAGAGATAATGCGTAGAGGCCAGCTCATTGTTTCATTGACTAATGGATGATTCTGACTATTGAAATCTGTTTTATTGGGACTAGGAAGTTATTACTGTTAAATTGGCTACGTGTTCTTTGTTGTTACTGTTGTTTATGTAGTGAAAATCCAGGGGAAGCTAACATGAAGTTGCATCAAAACTGCTGTTGCTTCCTAAGACAGGAAGCAGTAAACAAGAGGAATGCATATGGATTATTTAATACTTAAGCCACAAAGCATCATTATCCCGGAACTCAAGTGTAGGAAGGTGTCACAGAAAAGAAAGGACTATCATCAGTACAGTATTTCATTTCTTTTGTAGGTTTTTTTTGAAAACATTTTATCTTTAATTCATCAAGGATCATGACTCTGTCTCCTCTGGAGCTGAACTAACCATGGAGCTTTCTACTGACTGGCAGTAGACATTGTGAATTATGGAGGGAGGAAAGAAACCATATCTAAAGGATGTGTGCTGAGCAATGGAAAGGAAAAAAAAAATTACTTATTATAATTTCCATGTATCTTTGAACAAACAAGTTTCAGAATAAGAAACTATTTTAATTAGTCTATTGCTCAAAGTCCGTTGCATTGCCTCCCTTCCTCTGTAATTCTCAGGCAGGAGAGAAGAATTATTACTTAGTAATTAGTAAAGCTGATACTGAATGAGAAAGCAGTTCTGAAAACTGGATAGGGTTTAACATCTCAGCATGAAGAAGTGGAAATATTAAAGGCGACAGCTGCCTGTAAACGATTGCCGTTAGTGGAAACCTACATATTACAGAGCAGGGAACTTCTAAGATTTCTTCCTTCTTAACATTTTAATGTTCAAGCTGTAAGATAATACAGCACTTTAGGCTGGTGACTTTCAAGTTTTAATTTTCAGGAATATGCTAGAGGCAGCTGAGCAAACTTATGTGTCTACCAAAAACACCTTACGAAAATATTTAGGCTGCGTCATTCTTAGTCAATGTGGTAGCTTTTTCTCAGAACACAGCCACATGCACACTCTCCTTTGACTTTCACTCTCTGCACTAGAGGATGGGTAGCGGTGTCATGAAACAGTTTCTAAGTATCCCTTAAATGAACTGGGGAAAGGACGGCTTGGGCTTGGAGTACCCACACTGTGTAGGGATTGTAAATTCATTGAATCTTGCAGTGTCCAGAGTGTTGTAGAGGAAAACATGGAAAATATGCAACCTAGCCTCTGGTTTGGAGGAATTTTAGAGCGGGATAGTGCTTAGATTGGAAGAGCGGAGTGACACATTTGCCTATTAACATAAATAAAGGCAAATTTCATCATGGCAGGGAGAGACCTGAAATAACGTGAAAAGGTGTCTTTTTTTAGGTGTGATTTTATTATGAGCTTAACCTACTTTTCATGATGAACCTTGGTAGAAACGTTTTCCAGTTCTGAGGATTTTATCTGAGGTCACTGTTAAGGTATAACTATATTGTTAAATTAAAAGGTAGCCTTTTGTAGTTAGGAAAGTGTTTTAGATTACTTCTTTTTATTTTATTTTATATGTGTGAATATTTGTCCAAATGTATGTCTGTTTACAACTTGTCTGGTCCCAATGGAGGCCAGAAGAAGATGTTGGATTCCTTGGAACAGTACTGATGGTTGAGAGCTGCCATATATAGGCTCAGAATGGAATCCAGGTCCTCTAGAAGAGCAACCAGTGCTCTTAACCACTGAGCTAACTCTCCAGCCTTTATAGAATGTGTTTAAAGAAATAGATTTATAACATTGCTTTTGACATCTAATACTGAATGTAGAGAATGAGTGTTGACAGAGTTAGGAGCTGTAAGAACAAAGATTGTGTACTTTGAAGATTGCATGTGACTTTAGTCCACCTGCAATTTCTAAGGAAATGTTTTGATATATCTGAATGCATTCAGTTAAAAATGATAATGCATTTTTTCTTTTCTCTCAGAAACATTTATAAAATTGTAAGTCAATTTTTCACTCCAATAACACTGAAATACTTTACATCTTCCAGGAGGCAATTAATTTATAGCTAAATTATTTCTTAAATAGCAGCTTTGATTTTTCAGTTTTTACTTATCAGTTGATAAAACAGTTGATAAACTTCTTTAAAAATATAGCTACTACAACTTGACATTTCATAATGGTTTCCAATCTTTTATATGAGAAGTAATACAAATTATATTCTTGTCTGATAAAATGAAACTGACATTATATTAATAGTTTTAGTAGTTTCTAGCGTTGTTTTTCTTTGCTTGTGGAGAGAGCTGCCATAAAAGAGACCTGGCAATAGACTGGTGTTGGGGGCATGGCAGTCGCTTGGCGTTCCTTCCCAGAGATCTTGGAGTGTTTGCACGTGCTTGCTCCTTTAGAGTGATTTTAAAGACTGCACTAGTTGTTTACTTCACTTTGGAAACTGCAATTCACGGAACGGGCAGTCCTGATGGGATGCTATATGAAGATAGTCATTGATATTTTATTAAAGGTTTGAATGTTTGGGACTTTGATTCTCTTTTTTCTTCAGCTCTGAGTTTGAAAGTAATTTAAGAACTAAACAGAAGTCTCTGCAGGGACTTTTCAGCTTCTTGGCTTACCAATGATGTTTTGAAAAACCTTATTCTTATTAAGCACTACAGTTTTTCATTAGGTTTCAATAGCCCTTTTTTGGGGGTCTGACACTTTGTAAGTAACTGATTTGTACAACAGGAACATTGCACTTCACTGTGGCTTGATATTAATTGTCTATCTTAGCACAGGCAAATAGCATTTAGAGCAGTGCTTTGAGGAGCGTTGCCACGGCGAGCGGCCTTTTCAGTGGTGCAGAGAAATCATTTAGAAGTGACATTAATTCTTTAATGAAATCCTGTTGGGGAAGCTTGTAATGGTTCAGTTATTTTCTTTTCTTTTTCCTTTTGGGAAAAAGACTTCCAAACTGTTTTTTTGTTTGTTTGTTTTTTGTATTTTTGACATTCTTTAGGCACATTTACACTTTTAGATTTTCTGTTTAATTAAAAATGCCCTGATGTTTTCATATCTTAGGGTTCAATGCTAATAGTTTTCAATCACAGCCTCCCTGAAGGCCTTGGTTGTTGGACTTTTTTTTGCTGTGATCATCATGTATCTACAGGTTTCTCACCAACAACCTATCTTAAGGCCACAACTTTCCTAATCCATTTTGGTTTCTTGACCCCGTGTATTTCACACTTGGTTATTACTTTTAAGTTAATTTAGAGTTGTACTTAAAAATTTTAATTTGAGAGAAGTTTATTGTTTAGAAGTTAACTTTCAAAAATAGAATTGAAGCTGGCTATGTAGCTTAGTGGTAGAGAACCTGCCTAGCATGCACAAGGCCTTGGGGTCAATCCTTATCCTGAGAACAGATATCAGGTTGTTTTAAATTGTCAGCTTATGTGACTCAAATAAATGAATGATATGATATTCATTTGTGTCTTTCCACAGTTAGTTCCCTAGTCTTTCAGAAATTCAGAATATTTATTGTTGCTTTAGGAATGTCATATGACTCTGGTCTTCTAGACCTTTTGCCAACATTCCAGCAGTGCCTTCATTGGATGCACTTCATCACTGGTATATTTGATCAACGGTTCTCTAACAGTGCCGAGACAGCAATATTTTAAATATTTTTCTTTTAAATTAAATATCATGTGATATCATGGCCATCTGTGTGGACTTTCTCAGGTGGATTTGTTTACTTACATCAAAGTCCAAGAAGATATCAGTCACATCTTGGATGTCTACTGGGGGTGACTCAGTCTCTTTTCTTTTCTAATAATGTCTGTGTGGACCTGAGTTTCAAATATCACTTCTTTTGTGTTGGTCAGAGCAGGTCACTAGTTTCAAAGTGATAGAAATACACTCTACTTCTGATGAAAGAAACAGAAAATATGATTCCAGTATGTTTTAGATACATGTCCTCATTAGATCTGTAATTGTAAGGTGACAATGATTCTATACATATGATAGCAGAAACACAACAACAAGAAAACTAGATGCCAGATTTAGCAAAATTTAACAACTTGTGCACCATCAAAAAAAGACAAACTGCAGAATGGTAAAGTATAGTTGATAATTATGCATTTGACAAGAGACTTTTATCCAGAATAAATAGTCTTTTGCAACTTAACAAATAAATGAATAATTTAGTTAAAAATATGCAAAATCTTAAGTATTTCAACATAAAAGTTATACTAACTAATCTCATAAAAGAGGGTAATCATTAATTACTAAAGAGATATAAATAGAGACCACAAAAACATAACACTTCACATACATAAAAATACTAACTTGTATCTAGAGAAATTGGAACCGTTGTACATAATGGTACAAATGTGAAATGGTATAGTCATGTGTAAAACAGCTAGACAGTGACTTAAATTGTTAAACACAGTGGTACCATGTCACTTAGCAATTATACTTCTTGGTCTATACACCCCAAAGATTTGCACACAGATGTTAAGCAAAAACTGGTATACTATTCACAAAATCAAAAAGTAAAAATAACCAAACTATTCATTAACTGATGAATGGACATATATAAGAATATTACTCAGCTATATAAAGGACTAAATAGTAGCATATAATTCAGCATGAACCTTGAGGACACAATGACAAGAGAAAGAAGCCAAACTCAAAGGCCCAGTGCGGTGGTCTGAAAGAAAATGGTCCTCAAGGTACTATTAGGTACTATTAGGTGGTGTGGCTTTCTTAGAGTAAGTATGGCCTTGCTGGAGGCAGTGTGTCACAGGCTTTGAGGTCTCTTATGCTCAAGATACCTTCCAGTGTCTCAGACAACTTCCTGTTGCCTGTGAGTCAAGATGTAAAGACCTTTAGCTCTTGCTTCAGCACGTCTGCCTGTATGCCACCATGTTGCACTGTGCTGATAACAGGCTAAACCTCTAAAAATGTAAAGCAGCCCCAATGTTTTTCCTTTATAAGAATTGCCACAGTCATGGCATCTCTCCACAGCAATAGAAACCATAACTAAGACACCTGGTTTGTTGGTTGACTGTTTGGCTGAAATATTCAGAATAGGCAACACAGAGACAGAAATTGAGTTAGAAATCACCAGGGACTGAGGGAAAGAGGAAACTTGGATTGACTGCTTACGGTTAGGAAGTTTCCATTTTTACTGTCAATGGCTTGGAAGTGATAGGTATGGATGTTTAAATCATCAGTGCTCTCAACATTATTCCCAAAAGCACATTCTTCTTCCTTTAAGGCACAAAATTCTCAACCTTTAGCCAAGATTCCATTTAGCACTTGAGATCCAGAACTCATCCAAGAAAAAGGTTTGTCATAACTCTGGTGCTCCAGTGAATGAAAAGTTGGGTGGTCCCTACTAACCCTTGAATACAAATTAGGCCCAGACTAGCATCTTTGCTGTCTCTGTTCCTGGCCTGTGAAACATATTGATCTTCCTTCAGTCAACAGCAGAGTGCCTTCCTGTCAGATACCAGCTATTCATCTCAAAGGAAAATTACCTGTCTGATGAATTTTGTCTTCAGTGTAGTGGAGACAAACGATGTTCTACAGGGAAAAACTAAGTAAGTAGACTGCAGAATTTTTAGTAATGAAATCCTCTAAAATTCTGCACTTAATGCTAATATTTAAAGTAACAATTGATTTGCACAAATTTAGTTTGGTTCATGCTTACAGAAAATAAAGTTTTTGAGATATTTTCTCCCAGACTTTCAATGGGTAGTCATTGTTACCAGTTGTAGCCATATCAGTCTGGGTAGTTAATTTGCTTCTGTGTTTTGGTCTTAGTTGAACAAAATTGGGACAAGTTTAAGTCACAATGAAAATTAATCTTAAATCGTAGAAGTTTGTAATGGCTGACTCCAGGTCTTTGAGATTCTAAAACAGACATGTTGAGAAAATATTTTGTAACAGTAATTTTTTACTGTATCATCTAATTGGATCTTTCTTACATCTTCAGAGGTTTGGTCCATTGTCAGCATGGTGGGAAGTGTGACAGTACACAGGCAGACATGGCACTGGAGAAGGAGCTTGTAATTGTCTGTCCTGTCCCTTTAAGAGACAAACCCTGCTGACTCTCTCCCCCATCCACCACTGAGGCAGGAGGATCTTCCTTCTACTTCTAGTCTGAGCTCCTTCCTTTCTGTGTCTCTCCCAAAGAGATAGCTGCTGCTGTGGCTCCTCTCCTCTCCCCCTCTCCCCGTTCCTTTCTCTTCCTCTCTCTCTCTCTCTCTCTCTCTCTCTCTCTCTCTCTCTCTCTCTCTCTCTTTTTCCTCATCTCTCTTTCCCTCCCTCTCCATATCCTACTAAATAAATATCCAACTTCTGCATGGTGTGTCTATCTGTCTCAGTCTATCACCCACTGTGCAGCTCCCTGCCTGGGACTGGCTGCCTTTGTGGCCTGCTATAGTCTTGTACCAGCTGCCCACTGCTGCCACGAGGGGACCTGCATCATTTTATTTAAACCATAACATTGGTTTTGCTTTTACCATAACATTGGTGCTTGAGACTCAGCCAGGTTCTTACCACATTCCCTCCAGCCCATGGGCAGGTCGGCTGTGGAAACATGGAACCCTGGGCTCCCAAACCAGGTTTCTTTGCAACAGTTCTACATTATATCTGCCTGAATGCAACCTCTACACATACCAGTAGCTTTGGTGATGAGTTTTCCCCTTCCAGCTCCCAACCACAGCCTTCATGGCTACGTGTGAGCCCTTCACTATCTGTAGCTAAAAATGTGACCAGACAACCCAGTGTTGGTCCTCCTGAACTAGCACTGCACGTACTGTGTGGTCCATTCAATTTGGGGGCCCAGGGTCTTACGGATTTTTCTTTTTCTTTTCTTTTGGAGCACTCGTAAGTGGTCCTCACTGTGAGAGAATGCTTGGAGCAGCCTATAGCCTCTATGGCTTCCGAGTTGCCCAGATGGGAGCCAATCAGGCTTTAACACCCCACCTGTAGATAGAGGACACTCTTCTACAGGTCCTGTGGTGTTTGCCATTGTTTCATACCCCACCTATATAGAGAGAATACTCTTCTAGAGGCCCTGTGGTGTTTTTCACATTTTCAACTATGTCTAAACCCTCAAACTATGCTCCACCAGTGTTCTGCTGGCTCCACTTTCCCTCAAACTATCCCTGCTACTGCTACTGCTGATCCCATGGAAACCAATCTGTGAGGCAGCTGTTTTCAATTCCAGCCTTTGCTCCCTGTTGTGGCTTATGTCATGGCGGCTCAGCAACAGGGCAGATCATGCCTCTAGGCAAAATTCCCATGGCTCAAAAAAGATGTGGCTTCTCCATACAACATGTGACCACTGCCATTTTGACTGAGGTCAGGTGACCTTATTACCATCTTAACTGAGATCAGGTGACTCTACCGCAAACTTAACTGAGGACCAGGTCAGGTGACCAAGTTCTGCCATCTTTACTGAGGTTTTCCCTGCCTGGTTCCCCAGTGTTGACCCTGTTACCTGTGTGTTTTGTGTAGTGGCATGCCTTTGGTAGGGCTCACCAAGAGCATCCACCTCACCCAATTCCTTTTCACTCTGCATGTGTGTACACACAGGTAACTTAAATACACCTATATTTACTGTTAAATGTTATAATTGTCTTTCATTGTATCTCATTTCAGACTACAAAACAATAAGTTGGTATGTACTTTTAAGTCTCTTACATAAAATACGATATATTTAGTCTTACCTGATTTAAAATATATTAAGCTGTTCTCTACTATTGTCAGTTCTGCCATTAACCTTCTATTGCAAGCAGTTTTTTCTTCTATCTTTTTATGAGTATAAATCTACTTTTTAAGTTAAGAGCCAGTACAGTCAAGATTAGACCCAATTCTCCAGACAGATTCTATACTATAGTTATACCTGATAAACAGCCTCCAACTGCTCAGAGATCTGGGGAATATGGCATTTAAATATTTAATTATTAAAAACTTTTCATAACAAAAAAAGACAGGTTGGCTCCTAGCAGCAGCATTCTACTTCCTCCAAAGAAGGCAGAAGACAAATGGGCACAGAACAACATCCAATTGCAATTTGTTTCAACTGCCAAGCACTGACCACTGGACAAACTTCCTTTTATCTAGACTGAAGATCACAAGACCATGGACAGAATTGCTGGAATTGACAGCCTAGCTGCTCAGGTCAAGGTAGGCTTATCCTCCTGAAGATTTCTTAGCCCACAGGATCTTCTGGAGCCTGGCAGGCCCTGTGCTAAATAGCAAAAGAAAAAGTCACCCTCAGTGACCATGGAGGACCCTGAGGAATAGCTCTAGGTGCCAACCAAGTAAGTTCTCTGTTGTTTTTAAATCAATAACTCAAGTAAAATTTTATCCTTCTCAAAGATCTCTGATGCAGTTTGACAGCTGAGAGGTTTTGTCAGTTTAAAAGTACAACCTCACCAAACAAATTTTAGTAAAATACAAAAAGAAGTTAGTAAGGTGTGTACCTGCAAGTTATAAAGGTGTGAGGACAAGTGCACGCTATCAAAATTCTTTCTCACTCTGCCTTTCATAGTCTCAAAGATGCTTTTCACTGTGCAAAAACATGTCAAGTCATTCTGACATAAATATGCTACTGTTTATACAATGCATATGTCTAAAACTTATGTTTTCACAAACCCAAAGAATTCTTGTGAGTTCCAGGGAGCTGAATTGAATGATCCACCTTAAATAGGTCAGATATACCCATCTCAATTCCCTGATCCTGAAATTTTTATTTTCCTAAACTTAACTTTGTCCTCTGTTCTACCAATACCTTAAACAGGTATAAGAGACAGCATACATTCTTAATTCACAAACACAAGACAGGAGCAAAGAGACCAGCTACCCCAGGATGTCACCAGCACCCAGCTTTCTCTGGTCCCTCCCCCCCCCAAGATGATGCCCACAAGTAAGCAGGAAGCAGTTTTGAGAATCTGCTGCCCCAATTCCTTTAACCTGTTGTGCCTAAATTCCCACTTATTTTAATTATAAAAAAGAGATGGGAATGTAATGGTCTGTCTTACCCTTTTAAGAGACAAGCCCCACTGACTCCCCTCCCCACTGCAGAGGCAGGAGGATCTTCCGTCTGCTTCCAGTCTGAGCACCTTCCTTTCCGTCTCTCTCCCAAAGAGGTAGCTGCTGCCATGGCTCCTTTCCTCTCTCCCATGCCTCTTCTTCTCTCTTCCATTCTATTTCTTTCCTCATTTCCCTTCTCCCTCCCTCTCACCTTTCCTTTCCACAACCCACTAAATAAATATCCATCCTCACTCTGCGTGGTGTGCCAATCCATCCTGGTCTCTCACCCACCATGGGGTACCTGCCTAGGACCCACTGGCTGGACCAGCAGGCCACTTGGCCCTGTCCAGGACCAGCTTTGGGGACCTGCGGCATGGCCTCATGGCCTGCAGCCAATTGCCACCACTTGGGGAAGAGTGCTGTTTTAGTTAAACCATTACACAGCCGAGAGTTGTATACCCAGCTCCACAGGCTGAGAGAGTCCCTGGGTCTGACTTGAGCATTTGAAACCCCAAAGCCCAACCCAGTAACACACTTCCTCCAACAAGGCCACACCTCCTAATCCTTTTAGGGTATTTAGTGTCATACCCTAAAAATTCAAATACATGAACCCTATGGGGGCCATTCTTATTCAAACCACTATGCACTCTATCTGCTGATGTATACTCCTGCCTTAAATGTCTCTTGATAAAAAGAAATATTTCTGTGATTAGAAAGGCGTACATATACATATATTATAACAATGCAGAATAATGTAAGCAGTAGCTAAGAATCAGAGTGCCTACTATGCTTCAGACACTACTTAAAAAACTCCCCTTAAAAAAGTATATCTACAAGTAAGAACAGAGGTGTATATGTACATGAAATGTGAAGGAAATGGTTTGCATGGTAGACCAGTGTGTGAGGGAAAATAATGAAAGCCTAGCATTATTAATTATTATCTAATAGGTCTAACTAATTATTATCAATGAAAGCTATTGAAGAGATATTTGCATTCCTATAGAGACCTGTGCATAAACATCAGATATGGACATATCAATATGTATACAGTTGAGACTCCAAAATATTGTCAGAAACTGACCCCAGGAACTGGCTTGGGTAAAAGAGGCTTTTATTTTTTATATAATGATGTTTTGAGACTGTGGATACTTTTGACTATTTGTTCTTTTTCAAACAAAAAGTTAAATAAAAGCATATTGGTGATGGTACCTGGAGAATGTTGCTCTGTTGCGCTGTGGTAGGCACTGCTGGGTCTGTGTAGATTGGGCTTGATCAAAGAGTTTGGGAGAGCTTCCCTCAGGCTTCTGGGAGCCGTGGGGAAGAGAGGGCGGGAAGATGATGAGAGCCAGAGGGGATGGATGGCTGCAAGGACGCAGTGTCCTCCAGGCACACAGAGCTCACAGAGACTGTGGCAGCATGCACAGGGGGTGTACAAGCTCAAGTCAGATGGGAGTCCCAGTGATGAGCGGGAAGGAGACCTGGGCTTCCCCCCCTTATCTAGAAGCTGTCTGCAATTGAAACCCAATGGCAAAGGGAAAATCAGCTTCTGTTCAGTGGAGTCTTAACCACACTTAAGGGTAGGCAGGGTGGGCTTTATGGCCAGCAGTCAATGGCAACCACAAAATAAACTCAATAGTATTTCTGTAGGCTTTGTGACTCAGATTGCTTTGTTTGGGCATTTAAAAAAAATCTTACTGGTGTTTTGCTTGTATATTATGTTTTCTAATTTTGTTAGTTAATGAGAATGTATCTAAAGATTAGACAAAAAGTATTCTACTTATTGAGAAGAGCTTCTATAGGGGAAGAAAATAAATTTAAAGAAATTTTTAATGACATCTCTCTGTGTGTTTGTATGCATATGTGAGTGCAGATGCCCATGGCATCCAGAAGACGGTGTTGGGTTACACTGGAGCTGGGTTACAGGCAGGTGCAAGCTTAAATGTGGGTGCAGGGAATTGAATTGCTGTGGCTCATATGTGGAGGTCAGAGGACAACTTGCGGGAGTCAGTTCTCGTCTAAACCCTGGTCTAAACCCTGGTCCTCAGGCTTGGCAGCAAGTAACCTCACTCACTGCACCGTCTCACCAGCCCTGGTTTTTTTTTTTTTTTTTTTCATTTCATCACGACTGCGGATTTATGTTTTGTTCTTCTTCTGCTGTTGTTGATGTTGCTGTTTATCTGGGAAAGAAATCTCAAAGCTCTAGGTCTGAGTATTGGGTCGTTAGGCTTTTTTTTAAAAATTTATTTATTTATTAAAGATTTCTCGGGACGCGCACGGCAGCGGGCGGCCGGAACCGGACGCGCACGGCAGCGGGCGGCCGGAACCGGACGCGCACGGCAGCGGGCGGCCGGAACCGGACG
>NW_026067913.1:3297396-3326268 GCF_014885135.2 Alexandromys fortis | reverse complement strand
TGTTCTTGAGGTCTCAGTAGTCCTCCTTGTCCGCTATGTTCAGCGAGACCAGTTTTGACCCAGGCTTTTTCAGACCCAGGCCAGCTGGCCTTGGTGAGTTCCTGATAGAACATCCCCATTGTCTCAGTGTTTGGGTGCCCCCCTCGCGGTCCTGAGTTCCTTGCTTTGTCAGTGCTTGTACTGCCTTTGTCCAGCTTTGTTTAATGCAGCTCAGCATCTCTTTAATGCCTCCCTCCTTTGTATTCTTCCAGTGTGGCGGTGGAGATGAGACAGCCTGTGCAGGTGAAGGAAGAGAAAGGCGAAGACTATTCTGTTTTTTAAATCACCTGCTGCTGGAAGTGTCATTCAGTAGGCCTGGTGACTTGTAAGAGTCCTTGGTCCACTGCATCCATCCTTCTTAATTTACATCAGCAATCTACATCTCTCCATCCCCAGGGCGCTTGTTTGTCTTGAGTCCTAGTCTGTTGTGTGTGACTCTAGCAGAATGCCAGATACTTATCGGGTGTAGCGGTTCATGACATAATCTCAGCACTCAGGATGCTGAGGGAGGAGGATCACAAGTGCGGGGTCAACCAATTAATCAACCAAAACAGCCAATCAATCCATCAAGCAAGCAATTAAAAAAAATAGGAAACTTATAAGGAAATTTCTCTCAGAATCCTGAACTTGGATACTTGGAAGTCCAATACAAAAGTGCCAGATGTGTCAAGAGCCTTCTTGCTATGCTATTTGATGGCAGAAAGTGTGTGTGTGTGTGTGTGTGTGTGTGTGTGTGTATGTGTTGGGGGGGGTTAGCCTAATAGAACCCAGTTAACTTTTATAATAAACAAGGCCACTCTGATAATCATAATCTTGCACCTGTGGTGGCAACATTAGACCATCCTAAGCACACAGCCTTTCCCAGCAGTAACTTCACAAACATCCCTACTTTAGGCACCTTTCCCATAAGTGGACTCTGGTGGGACCATCAAATTGCAGCACCTGTGACTTCAGTGTTCTGAATTCACATAGAGTCATCAGTATGTAACCTGTGTAATTTTTTGTTGTTGTTTTGGCAAACCTGAGAGTCCCAGCTCTAAGCTAAGATCACATGCAAGAAACACATTTTTAGAAAATACATTTTTGATTTATTTATCTGTATGATTGTTTTCCTGGATACACTACATATGTGTCTTGTGACTGAGGAGGTTGAGAGGGAGGTGGATCCTTGGGGCTCGAGTTAGAGAGGGCTTTGCCCTACCACGTGGGTGCTGGAAATTGAACCCTGGTCCCCTGCGAGAGCAGCAAGTCTTTTAAACCTCTGAGCTATTTCTCCAGCTCCAGGAGATAAGGTTTTAAGTAAACAAAATGCTGAAATGACTCAGGGGGACTAAGCGAAGATAAAGACTAAAGAAGACTTGGCAGAAATAAAAAGATGTAAGTTTAGAAAGCATATATGAGCAACGTAATTTGGAAAATAGCATGAGCAAAGAAATGTCATTCATTTGTAAAACCAAATTTTCATTATTTTTCAACATTATTAATTTTTTTTTCTATTAAACAGTAACTGCTTTGCTTACCTTTTACAACTGAATCTTCCAAGGTACGGCAGCTCAGGTCTGTGATGCCAGCACCTAGGAAGCCGAAACAGGAAAAATACAGCTTTCAGGCCAGCCTAGGCTTCCTGAGGAGGACAGCCTGGGCTTCCTGAGGAGAGCCCTGCCTTGAAAACCTCGTCTATGATGAGGGAAATGAGACACAAATATTTTGAGCATCTTGTCCACAGTCATACAAATAACATGCTGGATGAGAGGCTCCAACCTGGGAAGTCTGATTCCAGAGGTCATCCTCTTTCATATAAATAAAACAAGGCTGCTACTTCTTCGGATATTAAAAGGATAACAATTGAACAAAGAAAGAACACACTGCAAGGAATAGTTCAACAGGGGAAGATCCTGTAATAGGGCTGTGAGAGGAGAAACATTCTTATTTGATGAAAGGAAAGGGAAGAAGACCCTGCGAGGAGATGAGAGCCCCGTGACCGCCTGGCCCAGGCATGGGCTTCTAAGAGCTGTGTGGAGCGGTATTTAATGCTGACAGGAATAAACTGGTCCATCTTCTCTCCCTTTCTTGTGCATACCCTCGGACTCCTCTATTATTCAGCAGCAACTGCAGCCCTTGGACTCTGAAAAGTCCACTGATACCATTTGATCGCTGAGAAACGATGCGTCTCATTTCAAACGCTACCCTCCCATTGTTAAGTGCGTAACATCGCTAAAGACATTGCCTTTGCTGGAGGAATCAGGGAGCTTAAAAATAACCTGTGTTGGGATTAGAGGAGTTTTTTTTTTTTTTATATAAAGATACCCGAGGAGAGGGGGAGGGAGTGTGTGCAGGGCACAGCCATCTGGATTGTATGTGGTGATTGACAGTTTTCAACTGTGCTGGGCATGGGTGCAGTCATTTATTTTTTGTCTACAGAAATTAGCTGTAGACAAGGAAGGTTTTATATCGGTGTGAGGTACACTGGTTTGTTAGTTAAAAAACATATATTGCTAGCAAACTGGAAATATCCTCTTAATATAATGCGTTTATTATTTAGAGAAATCAGTGGCATGGGTTCTCTCCCCTTGACCTGTGAGGGATGGTGGTTAGGAAAGGGGAGGCAGTAGTGGGTGGGAGATTTCCACTCGAAGAATTTTCAAACTAAAATTTAATTTTAATTTAAATTTTAAATTCAAATATAAGTATAAGAAAAAAAATCTAAATCACACAAAGGAATCTCAGAGTACAGATGTATTCTGGCAGAAGTGTGCACATTAATTCTCATGCTTAAATGAACATGCTAAAGACACGCAGCAGCCTATACTTTGGAAATGAATATGGCTGGGAGATACTCACTAAAAGCTATCCTGCGTCTTCATTCCACCTGTGCTTGTGCAGGCCCTGCATGGTTGGCAAGCAGGAATTCATAAGCACTCCTATAAGCCCCATGGCAGGCATGTATGTGTGCATGCATCTTTCTGTGTGTACAGAGATAACAGAGAATATAGGGTGTTTTGGACTCGTGTTCCGTATTTAGAAGTCTAAAATTCAAAACATTTGAGAAGACTGGATTGTAACAGGATCCCGCTTTGTTGAAGATAAAATCATCTCCAGCCAGGCCGACGAAAATGGAGGCAGTACGAACTTCAGTTCAAATCGGGATCTCTGTCTGCTCCTTTCCCAACCCTTCTAGCAGATGAGCGGAACTGCTCTCCGAGGCAGTGTGAATTGGAAAATCCTGCCGGCAGTTTCTGCTTCCACTTTCTCCTTAATATGGGGGAGAGAATGGGCCTCTCCAGGGACTCTATGTCCTGGCAGCCCAGGAAGGGCAGGGTGCGGGTGTCCTGGCTGCTGAGGCCAAATGCTTCCGCTGGGCCTTTTATTTCAATATGAAACACTCCAGAGAAAAGGGTCTGTCTCTCCACCTTTTAATGTTGCTCAATCATTTCTTTCTACTTCTTGCTTCAGTGAGCACAGTATGTGGCTTGTCGAGAATCTATTAAACAGAAACCCTTCGCTATTTTATGGATGGATTTCGGAGAAATCTGTAGTCAGTGCATGTTTCTCAGTCCCTTCATCGCTGCCCTCATTCTCCACATTTTGGAGAGGGCATGTAAAAAAATTGGCTTTTAATTTCTAATTTAACAAGTGACAGAATATTTTGACATTAGCAAATGAAGGGAAATGTTTCAGATGACATCAGTGACTTGTATTAGGAGCCAGGCTTTCTGGAGTGGTCGGTGCCGAGTGGACCTGCGACAAGCCAATAGCAGTGCTGTTAGAAGTCAGCGGCATTTTTGTTGAGACCTCCTGGGAAATGAGATCATGAGTTGCCTGCTCTCTGTGTTGAAAATACTCATTCAACCTCCTACTGTCTCCTCACCCCCTTTTTGGACTATTGATAATTTTTTATAACATTTATTTATTTATTAAAGATTTCTGTCTCTTCCCCACTGCTGCCTCCCATTTCCCTCCCCCTCCCCCAATCAAGTCCCCCTCCCTCATCAGCCCAAAGAGCAATCAGGGTTTCCTGCCCTGTGGGAAGTCCGAGGACAACCCACCTCCATCCAGGTCTAGTAAAGTTGTTGAAATATGAAGCTGTGGCGGGGCTGCGTCCCCNGAGCGGCGGGGCTGCGTCCCCAACACCCCGGCCGCTTGGCTAGCTCATGCCCGAAATAACAACACACAAACTGTATTCATTTAAGAACTGCTTGGCCCATGAACTCTAGCCCTTACAGGCTAATTCTCGCACCTGGACTAGCCCATTTCTAATGATGTGTGTAAGCACCCCAAGGTGCGCTTACCGGGAAGATTCTAGCCTAAGTCCATTGTGGTGTCTCTGCTCCAGAGAGCAGAGTTGTCGAGTCTCCGGGAGCAGAGCAGAGTCTGACCTCACTTCCTCTTCCGCCCAGAATTCTATTCTGTTTACTCCTCCCATCTATGCTTTAACCTATCAGGGCCAGCCAAGCAGTTTCTTTATTGCTCAGCCAATGAAATCAACAGATTGATATGACACTCCCACATCATAAAGTGAGCATCCAAACTGCCTAGGCTCCCACAAAACCAATAGGTGCAGTAGGATCAAAAACCCATTGCCATTGTTCTTGAGGTCTCAGTAGTCCTCATTGTCCGCTATGTTCAGCGAGACCAGTTTTGACCCAGGCTTTTTCAGACCCAGGCCAGCTGGCCTTGGTGAGTTCCTGATAGAACATCCCCATTGTCTCAGTGTGTGGGTGCACCCCTCATGGTCCTGAGTTCCTTGCTCGTGCTCTCTCTCCTTCTGCTCCTGATTTGGACCTTGAGATTTCTGTCCGGTGCTCCAATGATAATTTTATGTCTTCTCTTGGATTTGGCGTATGGCCTCCCATTTTCTAAGGGCTACGCAGTGTTTTACCAGCATCTCTGCTGGTTTGAATGCGGTTTATCCCCTGAAGATTCTTGTGATGGAGCCATGGTCCTCAATCTGTAAAAGCTAGGCAGCGGTGGGGCAGGGGAGTGGCGGGCCTGGGGTCCTTAGCTCACTGAGGGTGTGCCCTTAGAAGAGGTAAAGGCAGTGCCATAGGATCCAGAGTTAGCTGTTACTAGGGTGAAGGCCACTCTGGAAAGGTCCCAGTTTCCTGCAACCTGAGCTTTTGTTTTCACATACGCTCCTGCCACAGCAGTGAGGACCTCGCACAGAAGGTGCCAGACCTCGAGCCTCCAGAATTCTGATCTAAATAAACCCCTCTTCATTCTTCTTTTGATTGACAATCCTATACAAGTATATGATGGATTTTCACCACACGGACTCCCATGACCCTTTCTAACCTACCCCTACTCCCACAGAGCCCCTTCTTCCTAGGCCTCCCTTCTAGCTTTTTCTTTCCTTTCCCTCTCTTTGTTTTGGCACCCTGAGTTTAGTCAGTGTTGACTGCATGAACACAAATGAGTTACTTACTGGCAGATGGGCAACTTACCAGTGGATACACCACTGGCGGACATGATAGCCCTTCCCGTGGGAACCATTAACTGTCAGTCATTCCGCAGGGAGGGCGGGGCCTCATGAGCCCCTTTCTCGTCTATGATGGTGTGTTGACAGCCCAGTCTTTTGCTGGTCTTCGCAGGTAGCCACAGTTGCTATGAATCCCACGAGGACAACTGCCATGCCGCGTTCAGGAAACAACCTTCTACAACATTCTTCCCCTTCCGCCTGCCTTTTCAGTCTTTTTTTCCTCTTTTTTCCAGTATGTTCCATAGACCCTGGGATGGGAGATGATGTAGAAGTCCCATTTAGGGCCAAGCACTCAGCAATACCATATTCTTATCACTTGGACCAGTTTTGAGTCTCTGCATCAGTTGCTGTCTACTGCAAAAGCATACATTGTATGCATGTATACAAATTCTCAAAGAAGAGATACATTAAGAAGAAAGTTCTTTAACCAGGGCTGAGAGTAGTACTAACTTGTAGATATAAACATAAACCATTTGACCATATGTCCATTTAATAAGCAATAGTAACATAAGTATCTCTTCTATATAAAAGTGCTTACGTTTTATTATATCTCATTATAGTAATAAAGTATATAATATAATCAGCCAGAGAGGGTGTTAGTGGGCCCATGAATAGTTAGTTCACTGAAGGGTAGCTAATTCCTATGATATGGTAGTGGCTATGTGTCCAGTGACTGCATTAATCATATACTTTGATTTTCTCATACAGAATTTTATTTAGGGAGCAGAGTATGATCTTTTATCTGGCTTTCACATGGTCACTACAAATGGTGTCTATAATAAAATCTTTGGAAATAAGTTTACAGTAATCCAGACAATTCTTCAGACCACAAGCGATGTGCCCACAAACACTGGCGGTGACATGGAAGCGGTGACTGGGATACAGATGCGCAGCCCAGGCTCCCTGCCTGGCTGGGTGTGACTCTGCTTTCTGCTCAGCCTGTTTTCTTGCAGCAACATTGCTTCGCCGGGCAATAGAGCTCTCTCCCTCTTCTAGTCCCCTGGAAACCGACCTCTCAACTGCAGGTCCCATTTTCAGAGAGGAGAACTCTCATCTTATTTAACCAATCTTCCCGTAAGTGGCTGAGTTGAGGAAGTTATTGCTTTCTGTGGTCTAAATTGCCTAACGGGAAGCCATTTTGCCTAACTCCTAGGACCCCTGTGGGAAAACCCCACTTGGTTACTGGGCCTGCGAAACAAATCAGGAGCTGGCCAGCTTTGCTCACGATCAGAACTAGTCTAACATCTTCACGCCTATCCCCTTAGTTAAATTAGGAGTTTCTTTTTTGTTTGTTACAGCAAGGACCCAACGCATTTGGCCATTTGTCGGTACTATTAGGAAGGTTTCGCTTTTGGATACAATCCTTTCGTAAAAGCCAAGAACCCATAAATATTTCATCATGTTAGTCTCATTAAATACTTAAGAGGATTGGGCAGACCATTGTCCTTTTAAAAAATAGGATTGCTATTTAGCTGCATGTTTAGCAGAGCTAATTAAGGCTTCTGAGATCCAGGCATGGATAACCGCCCGAGGAGCCCAGAAAAGGCTTCTATTGCATGATCCTTAAGCACGTAATGATTACACCTTTCACTTGTGTGGGACACTTTACAGGTAATTCACTATTAATAAGCATTTCCTATATCAACTATATCAACTATAAGTACATTCCGCTTTATAGTTGGAATAGCTTCTCATTCCACCCAAGAAGGCTTATTATCTCCTTTATGTGGAAGAGGAAATGGAGGCAAAGATTGAGCCTTAATTGTAGCTCTGTCTGTCTGATTGGTAAACAATGAAGGGACTAAATGCTCTGAAGAGATTATAGTTTTGATGTCTATGGCATACCTCTAATAATTCTCGGTTCTTTACTGTATCAGCAAAATGGAATTATATTTACAGGGAGAAGGGAGCAATTTCTTCCATGCAATGACCTTAAAACATGATCAACCAAGTCGGATACTTTTTCCTCAAGAGGTGGAATCTTTGTGCCCTTTCCTTGGGTCTGGGCTTCGTTTCTGGTTCTCCATCAGGGTGCAGTGAAAAGCACACCTCGCTCACCTGGAACCCAGGGTTTAAACAACTGTTAGCTTCCACTTCCTTTCTCTTAGGATGCCTTCTCTGGGAGGCTCCATGCCAGAGGCCAGAGCAAGCTGAAGCACCTCGCAAGCGGACTCTCCTGCTGTGTCCAACATGCCAGCCATAAAAATGGAGACAGCCTAAAAAGGGATCCAGCATCCTCTGCTGAACCGCCCGGATGATGCAGATCAAGAAGACTGAGCAGTTAGTTGTGTCTTGCTGGACCTGATTTGTAGGAAAAACAAATAACTGTTGTTTGAGCTGCTAAGTTTGTAGGTGGCTTTTTTTTTTTTCCACAACAGTAAATAACTGGAACATGCTCCAAGGAGATGGCTGAGTTCCCAGCTTCCTTCTTTTCAGGGCAGCAAAAGCTAGGTGACTTGAAAGCTCACCTCTCACGAAGAGTGGCTTACAAGGTAAGACGTGAATTCACCACGTTTCTGTAGGGAGGTTCCGAGCCCTTACTAAAGGATCAGAGGTATCACCAAGGTAACATTTGATCCAGGCTGAGGCCGCAGCCTCGTCTGACTCACTGAGCTTCTAATGAGTGCCAGGCCCCCACAGATGTCTCTAATGGTAGCAATGTTACCCTTCCTAATTTTGTTTTCAGTAGTAACTCACCATGTGGTCTGACAGACTGTACTGTGCTAATGAATCCCATTTCCTCATCTATGAAATAAGGAGGTTAGCATAAATGTGCTCCTGGGTCCTTCTGAGCTAATACGGTGCCGTTTATGCTATGGTGTAGTGTGACGATGATGCCTCTAAAGCTTGGCTGTTTGACTCGAAAGTCTAAATACCCATCGTCCCCCACAGGCCTCCCCACTCCATTAGCCGAATGTGCTTCCATTTGATGAGAGGATCTCACCACTAAGGCGGGCTGGCAATGACGTTCCTCTGCCCTGGAACACGATCCTCTGCAAATGACTGTTCTCTAATCTACTTTTTTCCCCCCCAACCTTGATATTTGGAAACAAAGGCTCAGAAGAGAGCTTCTGTGACACATTTTCGGTCCCTAATGTCTGCATTTGTCACTTCCTTACAAAGCTTTGAGAGAATGACTCGATACTGCAGGGTTGTTCTTTTGTTTTTGTAGTGTGTTGAAGCAACACCTCCTCATCCTCTAATTTTCAAATATTGTAATAATTATTCCTCTTTGGGAATCTAAACTGCAAGACCCTTTTTGTCTGTCTCGTACTCCAGTGTCTCCTGCATCTCTGAGTAGCAGCAGTGCTATTCAGTGGTTAAGACCACAGGCTTTGACCTTTGCTTACCCATTTGCTTCTTAGCTATGCTGCTCCCCAGCAAAGAGCCGGGGGAAGCCATCTTCATCCCACGTGATCTCCAGGTCCCTCACCAGTTGTGTTTATGTCCTGTCTGGAGCCTAGGTTTAGTTGTAACATTAAACTTTTTATTTTTTATGGTTATTCTGTAATATCCTTTGTGCTCTAGGTTATATTAAGGTTTCTTAAATTGTTTCTTGATGGCCCCAGGAGAGATGTCTACTGAAAGTGTGAGAGGATGATGGGGACTGGAGAGATAGCTCAGGAATCAGGGGTGACTAGTGCTCTTCAGAAGATCGGAGGGGAGTTCCCGGCACCCATATCAGATGGCTCTCAACTGCCTGGAACTCCAGCTTTGGGAATCTGATGCCCTCCTCTGCCCTTCAAGGGTACTGCATTCAAGTGTGCAAATCTGTACACACACACACACACACACACACACACACACACACATATATGAAAATTTTATGAGTATGAGTGTTCTGCCTGCATGTGTGTCTGTGTATCACATGCATGCCTGGTCGACCCCTGGAGGTCAGAAAAATGTATCAGATCTGCTGGAACTGGAGTTATAAATGGTTGTGGCTCACTGTGTGAGTTCTGGGACCTCTACTAAGGTTCTCTGAAAGTCTGAAAGGACAGCCAGTGCGTCCCTGTTTTCAGGTAGAGGCCATTTTGCTTCTTCCAGCTAAGGAAAATGGGCACAGTGTGAGCTGCTAGTTCTCCTATACTTCTTGTATCTCCTGGTATGCTTGTGTTGTACCCGTATTTTGATCATCAAAACAAGTTTTGTGGCAAAGCCAAAGCCAATTTTGAAGGTCATGCAACATGTCAATATAAACAAGTTTCTGGGTAAACCAATGATAAACCCATTACCAGAATGATGGAGCAATACTGGACATGATTAAACTTATCACCAGAGCACACAAACCACTGAAATATCCAATGCTTCCTAAATGTGTTCCACTCCCATTACCTCATCCAGCCTGGATTCCCGGCTTTGCAGATTGTAGATATTCCTTAATTAATTGATTGATTAAGTGGTTGGATGATAATTGTCATCATATAAGAAGTGGAAACATTAATACAGTGTTAGTCTAAAAGTATAGGTATTCTCTTTGGGACAGTTGATTCACACATTTTAATAGTCTAGATTTTTGGGAGTAGAGGGAATATTTTTGAGATGCAACCATGGTTTTGAGTATGGGAAACAAGCATTCTACCATTGAACTATAGACACAGATCTTGAATGCCATTTTCTTGAAGTTTCATACTAAGCAACTTCAAAGACTTTAGGTAATATATGCTATTGAGTATAGATTTCTAGTATAAATGGACTAGTTAAAATAAATCAAACTGTGAGGCTAGAATGATAGCTCATCAGTTAGGAGCATTCCCTGCTCTTTCAGAGGGCCAGAGTTCTGAGCATCTTAAAACTACCTGTAATTCTAACTCAAGGGCATCTTATACCCTCTTCTGGCTTCTACTTAGCACACACACACACATACACATACATACATATAATACACACATATAAATAAAAATAAAATTAAAACAATTAAAATATATTCCTAGCAACAACTTTTTAATTACATTAAGATGCACTTTCATCCTCAAGAAAATCTTGAAATAATAGTTATTTTAATTTGAAAGTACAGTAAGACACATGCTAATCAGTATGCATAGATAATGTAGATTGAAATAGCTTTCAGGATAATTTTACAGTGATCACAGTCATGAAATCTCAAAAGTCAATTAAAAATGAAACGCTACTTCCCCAGAGTATATTTTTCACCTATTATTAAGTTTTATCATGTTAGAACTTATTACCAGGAAAACGAAGAAACTCTGATTGTGAAACAGGCATTTCCACTTTCTTCCAAAATTGCCATTTGCATGAAGGTGACTTTGTATAAATTATATCCATTTTCATTCAGAATCCTTGACTGTAAATCAAAATGAAATATTAGCTTGTGTATTCACAGGATGCCTAGTTAAGAAGGATATTCTCTGGGGTGAATGATGAATTTAGAGAGATATTGGCCCTGTCTCTGTGTGAGTCTGTATTGTACAGAACAGCTTCATTTATAAAAATGCCTTAGCATCCAAGTGACCCTGAAACGGCAAAGGATGGACATGTAGTGCATGAGGAAATCTGTTTGGAATTCATTAATTTAAGTGCCATTCATCAAAGGGGAGGGTCAGTTATTTCGTTATTATTGCCCTATGCAGATAAGAGTTTTACAGCTGTTTTCTATTTTCATATGTCTTTTGGATTAAACTGAGTTTCACTCTACAAGAAGGAGAAACAATGTCCCTCAGAAATCAGCATCATTCTGAGCGCTATTCTTCAAGATCACACTCTCTGGTCCCAGGGCTCTCTATATGTTGTCTCCTTTGATACAAGATGCACATTCATTTAGAAATATTATGTTGGTACATCTTACAGTATGACACATTACAAAGTTTATTTGGGAGAACAGAAGAGAGGGCTTTCAAGACTTAAATTCAAGAAAACAGACAACCAATATATTTGCCTATTTTAAGTAAATTGATACTAATTCCTTGCCCAACACTCCATCATCTTTCTCATCTATTTTGTTAAAGCTTAATCATGTCGTCTGCACAAGAGTATGGCCTTGGTCAGCCCAGCTAGCACTAGTACTTATATGCTTGGGAATTATTATACTAAGGTTCCCAACACAAATGCGCACTGCTGGCACTAAATATTTTGCTAAAGGCTCGTTTTAATTGAGGAATAGAAAAGGAAGTTCTGGGCAAATAGAGAAGAAGAGGAAGGTAACCCATGAAACTGGAGAAACAGTCCAGACAGACCAAGTTAAGGGTATCAAAACAGGATTGGCCACTTCCAGATTTCCTGCAGGGCTGCTTGAGGAACTGGTTTTACACAATCTCTGAGTTCTTTTCCTCCGAGCCTTTCAACCTACTGTCTAGCGAGGACACTAGATTATTTGTGCTGGTCTCATGGATGGCCACACCCGCAGTTGTATACAAACCAAACTTAAGGCTCTCTCAGTGGGACAGGGGATTAAGATGTATGAGGTTTTTCTAGAGTCCATCACTAACCAGATAGCCTTCTCGTGGTCTATTCGGGTTTAGAATTATATTGAGCTAACACTGTCTATAGGGAACATCCATTGTGGGACTTCAGTTTCTTTTAAAGGTGGTGCTATTATTTTCTAATATAGTGAGGCTCTAAAAGAAGTAAGTCTAAGCTTCAGAAGATTTATAAATGTTGTGAGCCATAGGCGATGAGTAATCAGGAATACTTGAAGACTCCCTAGAATAACAAGCGCTTCCACCCCACGGTGGGAGTTAATGTACTCCCCCTTACCATGACTGAGCAGTGAGAACTTATCTGAGTAATGCAGGCAAAACTTCGGGTTTTTAAAGCTGTGCATTAATCTTGTGGATAACTACACCGTCTCCTTTCAATAGAAATTTATAGAATAATCCTATATGCATAGATTAGCTGTAACCAACTCGAAAGAATCCATCCACATAAATGAGGATATGGTGTAAATCAAGTTCCCTTTCCTACCGCCACTTCCCACAGGCACCGTTTTCTTCTCTGAATCATCATACACGCCCAGCAAGGAAGGTATCAGAATCACCAGTGCCATCAAATCTCATTCTTGGGACCCTGCAATCAGGCGGCTTTCTCGACTTGTATTTCAGTTAGCACTTCCTGCAAAGACAGTCACATTTCCCCCCATATAATACCTCCTATATCAGAACAGAATAGCTTTTCTCAGCTATCAAGTAAACCTGTGGGCCTTAGAATTCCTACAAAGAACTTCCCCTAGCTTCAATTTTTGATCTTTCAGACTTGAAACCGTTGTTAGGTGAACCCTTGACAAGTTTCAAGTGTGAATCTGCGTCCTAAGTGCTGGTGAAAGACTTACTTTGGTATCCTCTAGAGAACACTTGCCTTTGACTGTCTTCACAGACAGCCTTCCTATTCACCTGCTTTCCCACCACAGATTTTGGTGTTTAACGCATGATGTTTCTGTCTCCTTTCATTGGGCTATGACAGAAGGGATGACTGATTCAGACACCAGCAGCTATTGAGACCTGTTGGGAATGATGCAACCAGTTGGCTTGCAGTCACTCCATTCCCATCTTGAAGGACTCCCCTTCCTCCTGCGAGAGAAAGAACAAGGTCCTGGCAGCCGCTGTAAGGTGGGGTCTGCAGTGGGTATTTAAAGCACAGTCTAACTTCCAGGGCTGCTCTCCGTGCCAGGGCCTGGCGATTGGGTCATCTCCTTGCTGGTCTGGAGGGAAGGATTCACATGCGCACTGTTAACTTTCACACCCAGTCTTAGCTCCCTACCTTGTGCTTTTAGAAGTTTTATAAGGAAAGCAGTATGGCCTGGTAAGTCTCCAGACTTAGGAGTCGTGGAGAGCCAAGAGAAACATAAGACAGATCATGTATACGCAGGGAGGGGGGAATCCTCAAAGATTACTTTTCTGTACAATTTTGACTAGGGAAAGTCTTGACTATCACAGCACATTTAAGTTTTCTGATATGTCTGTTTATACGGTGCAAGTTCTTGCATGTGATTTTCAGGTTTTAGTTTAAAATAAAATCCGTGATATGCAACCTTGCGATGGTTTTCCTCTTGGAGCCTCTCCTCGTCTTGTGCTGGAGATTTCTGCTTCCATTTTCCAGTGAACCTTGGCTTGTCCGTGGAATGTTCACTGGAAAACATTCTTTTTTTTTTTTTAAAGGTTTTTTTAAATATTTATTTATTATGTATACAATATTCTGTGTGTATGCCTGAAGGCCAGAAGAGGGCGCCATACCTCTTTACAGATGGTTGTGAGCCACCATGTGGTTGCTGGGAATTGAACTCAGGACCTCTGGAAGAGCAGGCAATGCTCTTAACCACTGAGCCATCTCTCCAGCCCTGGAAAACATTCTTGACTCTGATTTTCTGCCTCCCCTCTGCATGACTTTCCTCTGCATGGCTCTCCTCCCCACACAGTCTCTGAAGTCCTGATTTTCCATTTCCTGACTTGCCACTGGAAGTTGACATCTAGTAGATTCTTTTTTTTTAGGGCTATAAAGAAACTTGTACTCACATTTCACCCGTATTCACAGTTGTTTATTCCTTACAGATAAAATAGATAGTTGACCAGGGGCCTTTTGAACAAAACGTCTTTAAATTCATTGAAATAACTATGACCTAGTAGACTCATGGCATTTTTAAAGTTCAAAGTAAACTTTGAAAAGTTTTTAGTATAATTTCACTACTTTTCAAAAGAGGAAATTCTGGAACAGAGTTTGTAATATTTTAAAGACAGTGAGATGACACTTACTGCTTTAGAAATGGGGTCAGGAAGGCAATGAAAGTTGATCAAATGCCCAAAAAAACCAAAAACCATAAAAGTGGAATGAGGTTTCTTCCATTGGTTGTTGTGGTCATATACATATCTAGAGTGCATCTATCTGTCTATCTTTCTTTCTTTCTGTCTGCCTGTCTGTCTATCTATTATCTATCATCCATCCATCCACCTATCTATCATCTGTAGGTTTTTATGGCGTTGGTGTTTCAGTTTGTAGCCTAGGACGGTTTGGTGTCCATATGTCAGCAGGTTGGCCTTGAACTCAGTTGCAAGCCTCCTTAATTTTGTTTGCAAAACTTCCTGGAGTCTTTTAAAACTTTTTAAATTAAGATTCTGCGGATGTCTGAACTCTGGAGTAGCAGGATTGGATTGGAACGTGAGCAGAGTTAGGGAGCACCTGCTCTTGGGTTTCAGTTATTTCCCAAGGTCACTCTCGTCTACGGGGTCTTATACTGGCATCAATGTGATTGAAAGGAAAATTAACAACTAAGTACTATAAGTGTCAAATTAGTCACTTTTGTAAATAAGGAAAAAAAAGCGTTTCAATCAGGAGCTTGAAAAGCCATTTGGATTTTATAATTTGCTCAAACAAAAATAAACATTAAATACTGTAAACTAATCATTTCCAAATTAGCTACAGCGATATAACATGTTGCCTCTGCAGATTGCTTTTTTGTTTTCTAGAGGGATAAGATTTCCAAATGCATTTGGTGTCTCCTTCTCTGGACTGGACGAGAGTCTTCAGAGCTTTGTGATCAATTCAGGACTGACGGGTGAACGACCTTGTCTGCAGAGGGCCACGCTGGAGTTTCGACTGGCCTTTTATCATTTAGTGTCCACGAAAGT
Organism: Alexandromys fortis; assembly: GCF_014885135.2. Lineage (NCBI taxonomy): Eukaryota > Metazoa > Chordata > Mammalia > Rodentia > Cricetidae > Alexandromys > Alexandromys fortis. Next base: position 3,311,178 of record NW_026067913.1, on the reverse strand, counting down.
ATGAATTATCCTTCTTAATTGATGATTATTTGGCCATGATTAATTTACAAGCAGATTAGTGAGGGTCAGATGACTCCCGGTGACTGGACACCTTTCTTTCTTCCAGCCCAGTTTCAAATGACACCTCACACTAGATGCTCTAGTCCAAGATTTTGTCTCTCAGCAACTGCCAAGTGCAACACGAAGCAATTTATATGCTTTATCTGTTCTATTTTCACATAAGCTAACAAGGTGGATACAATTATCGCTTCTATTTTAAGGTAAGGAAACAGACCTAGGAGGGCTTAGGTAGCCATCCTGTGCTCCACAGTTATCAGGGAGGAACTGAAGCCCAGAGCCAGATGTGCCTGCCTTTAAAGCCTGCACTACCATTCTTTGTCTGAGTTTGGTTTTTCTTAGGGTTTCTGAGGTTACTTAGCTTCTGTAGGATTGTGGACTATAGGTTTGTTATCCTTTGATTTACAGCTAGTATCCATTTATGAGTGAGTACATACCATGTTCATCTTTCTGTGTCTGGGTTATCTCACTTCCAATATTTTTTAGATAACAGTAGTCTTTGTTTTTCTTCTATATCCTTGGGCTATCTAATCTCTGGTTTTTGGTCACTTAAGCTGTGTCAAGTGTGGGTTTTATATCATGGAGTGGGCCTTAAATCAAATCAGATGTTGACATAGTTACTTTCGCAAGCTTTGGGTCACAAGCTTTGCATTAGTATATGTCATGGGCAGGACACCACTGTAGATCAAAGAGTTTTTGGCTGCGTTGGTGTTTACGTTTGTTTTAGTAGTGTCCAGAGTACCTTCCTGTACTACAGATACTAGAATGTCTTTGTAGGCACCAACTCAACTTGTCCATCTTCACTGTGTTGTGTAGGAGCTGTTTTGGGACCTTACTGCCAGTTTGTAGAGAGTAGCCTATAGTCTTCACAACATCCTGAGTTGTTTGAGGATTCCTATGGGACCACTTTGACTAACAACTCAGTTAGTTCCATGGTACTGGGATCTTCATTAGGTGACAAGAGAAGACCAATTGAGACTCTGTCTCCCTCATTATTTGGTGATTTCATTTAGATCACCTTCATATATGTACACATTTTAGGAAACTTCTACTATATTAGTTTTCCATACTGCCCTCAAATGGGCTAAGGATTTTAACTAACAAGCCTGGACTTATCACTAAACTTAGTCAGTACAAACAAGACATTGAATTTTATGGGAGCTGCATTTGAAGGGTAAAGTTGTTTCAAAGACTGTGGGTGGGTGGGTCTCAGGTGTAGGAGGTGTAGCATTGGGAGTTGCCAGCCTATAAAATGACTTGAGGCTAAGAACGTCTATGAATATGTCCTCAGGAAAGTGAGAGGTACAATAGAGGGGGTTTTAAGGAGAGAAATTGGAGCCTCCTACCATGTAAAGGGAAGCAGTTGACAGTACCAGTAAAATATGTCAAGGCAGCAGCAGGAGAGCACCGCTCTTTGGAGGCTCTCACAACTTGGATGGCTTGGCATGTGGGAGTTTGAAAAGATCACTGTTTGTCCAGAAGATTTGTCTGGTCTCTTTCCTCATCCAGGAAAGCTGACTTCTCTAGTCAGATCTTACATGGATACTAGCTTGTTGTCCTCTCTCCTCTGTGGGCTGCCTTTTGTCAACACCTATAAAAGGAGTCTGAAAATGTATTTTGTAAGAGGCCAGTGCTATAGTGTGAATATATTCCTCAAAGTTCTTTTTTCAAAATTTTATGTATTTTTTGTTTATTTTTTTTGTGGTGTGGTGTGGTGTGGTGGTGGTGGTGGTGGTGGTGGTGGTGGTGTGTGTGTGTGTGTGTGTGTGTGTGTGTGTGTGTGTAGGATTGAGTTTGGAAGTCAAAGGACAATTTTGGGAGTCATTTGGTTCTTTCTACCATGTGGATTCCAGGGATAGAACTCAGATTGTCAGGCTTGGTAGCAAACACCTTTATCTGCTGAGCCACCTCACCAACCAGTTCTCCAACTTTTTATGTTGGAAACTTGATACTTAATGTAAAAGTGTTGGGAGGCGGAGTCTGATGAGAAGTTATTAGGTAACTGAAAGCTGAGCCTTTATGAATGACTTAATGTGTTTATCAAAGGAATGGAATGATTATTTCAGGTAGATTTTTATAATATTATATTCAGTCTTTTTCACTTTCTTACTCTTGCTCTTTTATCTTCCACCATGGAATCGACAAATGGAAGAGCCGCAGGTGCCAGCACCACGTTCTCTGACTTTCTTTGCCTCCCAGAACCACAAGGTAGGCACATTTCTGTTTATAACTACTTATCCAGCCTCAGGCAGTCTGTTATACCAGCAGAATGCATACTAAGACAGAAAGACAGATGATAAACAAATTTAGTTTTGTATACTGTGAAACAGGTCTCAGTTCTGTGTGAAAGCCATTGTAGGCAGAGACAGACATGCTGTTTTAGTTTGAGATTTTTTTAAATTTATTTATTTCTTTCTTATGTATACAATATTCTGTCTTTATGCCTGAAGGCCAGAAGAGGGCGCCAGACCTCTTTACAGATGGTTGTGAGCCACCATGTGGTTGCTGGGAATTGAACTCAGGACCTTTGGAAGAGCAGGCAATGCTCTTAACCACTGAGCCATCTCTCCAGCCCAGTTTGAGTTTTTATTGCTGTGAAGACACACCACGACCACAGCAACGTTTACAAAGAAAACATGTAATTGAGGATGACTTGCTTACAGTTTCAGAGGTTCAGTTCATTATGATCATGAAGGGCAGCATGGCAGCGTGCAGGCAGGTGTGGAACTGGAGCTGAAGGTGCTACATCTTGCAGGTAACAGGAAGTCAACTGACTGTCACACTGAGGGAAGCTTGAGAAAAGGCCCTCAAAGCCCGCCCCCACAGTGACACACTTCCTCCAACAAGGTCACATCTCCTAATAGTGTCACTCCCTATGGGGACCATTTTCTTTCAAACCACTACACACGTGAATTATTTGAAAACATTGGCGATAAACTTGTTGACCTGAGAATATGGTTTTCTGGTCTCTGTCCCAGAATGCCCCCTCTCTCTGGTGTCCTTTCCCAACCCTGATCCTTTCTTCAGTAAATACTTGGCTCCCAACAGTCGAACGCTCTTGGACATTTTGTGTATTCCTATATTAAATCTTTTCCTTCTGGTACATTCTCTGATATATTCCATAGAAAAATTCTTTGGTCAAAAAAAATCTTATAATAGGTATTTTAAGAACAGCTCTGTAGGAAGGCGAAACTGAAGACTGGCATTTCACTGAAGCATGCCACTGTGAAGCCGACAGAATGTTTTAGAGATCCGAGTTAGCGAATGCTTCTTAAATCCTTGCCCCTCAAAATTTCAAAGTTAAGGGCTGGAGAGATAGCTCAGTAGGTAAAGGTGCTTGCCACCAAGCCTAATGACCTGTGTTCTATCTCTAGAGCCCAGATACTTTTATAAGTTACACACACACACACACGCACTCACACACACACACAAACATTTTTTAGGAAAAAAAATCAAGTTTTTATGTATTTTGTTTGTATAACTATTCTTTAAACAATTTAAAATATAATTAAAATATAATTTCCTCCCTCTTATTCCTCCCTCCAATTCCTTTCATGTCCTCTTTCCCTTCCAAATCCACTTTTTTTATTCTTTAATTATTTATTACATATACACGAAAATAAACATTAAACAAACCCTGTTCACTTATTGTTGTTTATATGTATATGTTTTTAGGGCTGACCATTTGAGAGTAAATAACTATTTAGGGAGCTCATCCTTAGGGAAGATCAGTTTCCTCTCTCAACAGTTTTTAATTGCCTGAAACTCTCCATCTATGGGTAGGGACTTGTACATTTTCCCTCATCTACGTTGGCATTTCAGGTAGTGTTGTTCTTGTTCAGGTCTTGTTTAGGCAGCCATATTGTTGATCCTTCTAGTAGACACAAATTCTTGGAAGACACCCCAGTGTTCTGTCTCTTTGATGTTTTCTGAGCCTTGGTGTAGAGATCATGTTGCAGATAGACCAGCTGGGGTTTGTTAGCTCCAGGTTAGCTCTTCTCTGCATTTGGTCAGTTGTGAATCTCTGTAATGGCCTCTTTGTATTGCATGAACAAACTTCTTTGATGAGGGTTGTGAGCTTCACTTATCTGTGGGAACAAGGATAAGCATTTAGATTTATTTTAATTAGGGATTATACTGGTTTAGGAAAGTGTAGTAGTACTTCTCCCTCAATTCAAAATTAACTATAATTTGGGCTTGATATGTACTATCCTTTTAATTTTCTAATACTATTTAGTTTCAGAAATTATAATTAGATAATTTTCCCTTTCCCTTTTCTCCCTCCAACCCCTCCTATGCACACTGCCTTGATCTCTCAAATTCATAGCCATTTTTACCTAATTGTTATTGCAGGCATGCACACATGCGCGCGTGTGCACATACACACACATTCCTAGGTATATACATACAACTTGCTTAGCTCATCTATGGGGACTTATAAGCTTTCCCTTTCCATGTTAGCATGTCTACTAATATTACCATTGTCCAGGTTTTGTTTAGGCAGCCATGTTGATGAGACTTCATGGCTAAAGTCTCCGACAATTTGAGGAGACAAAGCCAACTTCCTGTTCCTTAGGCTCTTACAATCTTTCTTCCTTCTTTTGCAATTAAACCTGAATCTCAGGTGCAGGAATTGTGTTGGGACTCAGCACCACAGGGTCTCTTGTTATCTGCATTTTGATTGTGGTTTTCCGTAACAGTCTCTGTTGCAAACAGAAATCGATTTGGTGAGAGGTTGATCTGTATTTTAGACTGTAGCTGGATAGTTACGTGTTACTTGGTAACACGTTGGATTAAGTCTTATTTGTGATATAAGGAGGATTTTATTTCTCTATATAAAATCTTTCTGGTATATTGTGCTTCTTTGGGAGTGTGGCATATAGAAGGGTTCCTGGCATTTTTTTGTTTGTTTTTCAGATGTTATCCCCATGGAAAGACATAAACAGCGATTGAAAGATTATCCTGAGAATTTGGGAAATCGAACTTATCACTGAGCATTTGAAGTAGAAAATGCCAGTATCTCAGTAGAACTGAAAATTGGAAAGCGTGTACTAAAACACTTTACTCCCCAGTAAAGCAAGACTTAGAAAATATTGGAAAGCTGCTAAAGCATCCTTTTCCTCCCCAGTTCTTACATTTAGACTTCTCACGATTGATTATGAAGTACATTCTAATCTTTTTTTAATTGAAAAATCCTTACTTGTAGTCATTGATCTTTATACCAAGAAGGCTGATAGAGTAGGGCTGACTTTCCAATCTTCCCGATCTTAATTGAGTTGTTTATATAGCATTTCAAGCCTGCTGTCCGTTAAGCAGCCAGTCTGTGATGTTTGAGTCCAGGAGTGAAATACAGTGGTTTTTGTGTCAACTCTACTTATGATAAGAAGTCAATGTATGAACAACAGAACCTGGAAAACAGAAATACTTTGATGATGTCTCCTATGGCAGACATGTGGAAGTCTATTGCCCTTTCAAAGTAGATCTTGCTGCACAGTTAGGACTGCAGTGTGGACCTCTCCTGAGGTCATCAGATCACAATCGACACAAGATGAAAAGCCATTGGAAACCAGGGCAGCTCACCTTGGAGGTGACCATTCCTTTAGACAGTACTCACTGTAGGACTTACAGAGAGCAGGGTACCTCAGCTTAGAGATGGATTTTCCTTTAGGTAACACTGGCTCCATACTCTTTATAGATCTGGTCATCTCAGCCTGAAGATGTAACTTCCCTTAGATAATGCTTGCTCCATAACTTCATATACACCAAGGTATCTCAGTCTGAAAATGGAAGTTCCTTTAGATAGTACTTATTCTCCAACTCCATAGCGGTCAGGGCATCTCAGCCTGTATATAAAAAATCTCATTAGGTTATATTTGCTCCAGAACTCTCTGTTAGCTTTGTGTTGCCCGATTTGCAATCTGACTTCATCCAGGCTTGCTTCTATTCCTTCCATTTATAGTTGTCCATCTCTCGTAAACATTACACATCCCAAACCTTCCACTTCAGTGTCTGCCTCCAGGAAACCTGGGTTGTGGGAGCAGGAACCGATGAGCAAGCCCCCGATCTCCCCACAGTACACAGAATTATCAGCAGCACTTGGTTTACATCTGACTCACAGTGGTGAGAAGTGAGCCAACATCACTTGGAGACTCTCGCTGGGTCCTGCTGCAGTGCCGGCAGGACGCATAATGGGTAATTTAGACGCACTTTTAGCTCTGTAGACAGTAGAAACTGTTAGAAACCTAAAAAGCCGCTGTCTTTGGGAAACAGAACTAAAGAACACTGTTTAGTCCTTTTGGAAGAGACAAACACTCCCTACGGTCCATTTTTATGTGCTTCTTTGTGCTCACCCTCTGCATTAGTGACACTGGATCCTGCCAAGCTGACAGTCAGTATTGACCATAACATACTTGTTTTCGTTCCTCTGGTTCTTCTTATATAATCAGCCTCCTCATTACCGCGTCCACCGTGAGTCCTGTTATCAGGCCTGTCAAGGTTTCTTTAGCTCAGACTAGAATATGGGGGACGGTACTGAAAGGTTGAGGAAGCCAGTATTAGATTAGGTGACAGGAGAGCCAACCTAGTGTGATCCCTTAGGAGGCGGGTGGTGGTAGCATGACAGGCTCGGGAGGGGGCGTGGCTTCTGTTAGTGCATGGGAGGAGGCTGCTATCAACGGGCAGCCTACATGTCCTCTACACTGGCCACCTGTCTTCAAGCTTTTACTGCACAGATAGGTCTTTTAGAGTTGAGGAATTTTTTGTTTGACAGAAATTGACAGAAACTGTGTTGGCCATACGCAGTATGATAGTTTTCCTTGTGTATTTAAAAGTACACCTATATTGTGCAATGAATATGTCATACTGATTAATATGGGTGTTACTTCCAGAGTTGAGAAAATCGAAGGGCACAGAGATTTAAAACACTTGTGCAAGGCCATTTGCGAACTATGTCTGGGCAGATATTGGTGTAAGAGCATAGGGCTCTGGAAGGCAGTACGAGTTTTCTAGTAAGTACAATGTCACGTTTTGCTGGGCTTCTTGTGATTCTGAGTACTGTTTTTGATTGTTTCTTGCTTTATTAGATATAGACAGATGATCAAGTTTTCACCTATGGATATAAAAGAAAGTGGCTGGTGGGACTGCCTGGAAGTCCCTTTAAAAGGAGGTGCCAATGTTTTCTTCCTTGTTTCTCCAATCTTGATGTCTTGAAACATGGAAATAATAACCAGGGTTTAGCAGCCACCAAAAACCTAAGAAAGTTTGGAAAATGACGCTCTATGACTGGATAAGAGAAGAGAGATGAGAGCTGGATTCCAAGATGATGCTGGTATTTATGACTCCAGCTACGGGTTGTTGAGCTCCAGGTTTCTTACCTGCTAAGAGACATGCATTCCCTTTCTTTTCTGAGAATTTGTTGTTCCCTTTGGGGTTTGTCTTGTATATGAGAATCTCGTCTTAATTAATAACAAATGCTAGGCCTTTCTAGAGTTGGAATAGGAGTTTAAAATGGCCCTCCAGTGCACATGCATCTGGATGCCAAATAGTTACAGTTAAGCGATTATTAGATTCTTCATTCCCTTTCCAGAAGCAGCGCCTATGAAGCATCTCAGGGTCTTCTGTTTAACCACCCAACTCTCAGTATTTCATGACATACACAGTCATTCTTTTAACCAACATCCTTTTGATTGACAAGCAGGAAGCCCATGGCATTTGGAGTTCCTCTCAGGCATGAAAATCTGTAGTCTCTAGTTTTCTGTATTCTCATCAAAAATGTCAGATTCCGCCTCTTTGTAATTTAAAAGGCAGTGCAGGCTGCCTTTGCTCTTCTTTCAGGAAAAATGAGAGGCTTAGTCTCCGAGTGAGGGGAAGATAGTAACTCAACCGGGTTGAGCGATTTGATCTCTAACCCACGGCATTTTGTTCTAAGGACACTCCACCAGCGCAGTGAACATTGCTGTGGAGCAAACAGAGCCAAGAGCTGGAGCTGGCATCTCTCTGGAGTATGTTTGCATCTGATTCAGATTACAATAAGCTATGCGGCCTGTCTGCGAAATGCTGTATTTTCCCAATTGACAGACCGAGCAGCCCGCAGCAATCAGCAAAGGGCAGCTTATTTTGAGCGAAAACATCCATCAGACTGTGATGAGGAAAGCGGGGCTGCAATCAGAGGCAGGCTCGTCCAAGAGCCGCTGATGAGAAATGGACTTTACACGTATCAGGTGGAGAAGGAGCCACTGCTGACTGCTTTTTAGCTTCATTTTCATACATGGACAACATTAGGAATAATTTTGAGCATGAAAGGGAGAGATTTCATAGTCCCGTCATGAATTCAACTTTTCTGTCCTCATCAACTGGGAGACTTGAGTGTTGGCAAGAATCTGTCGTTCTAAAAAGGCAAGATAATAAGCAGTTTCAAAGAAAGTTCTAGCATTCACTGCAAATATCATGTGCAGATGTAGTATTTTTAACAGTATTTGGATGGAAGAATTGTACTGATGTAATCAATGGAATGTAGATTTTTGATCTGGTTTCTAAGTCTCTATTAGGTCTACTCCATATGATTAAAATTTATAACTCCTTAGCTTTGCGAGTCTTCCCCTTCAATAGATATCATCTGTCCACTCAAAATTTGTGATCTGCAATATAAGAAAAGTAGTTCAAATATGAATCTTTAGATTTTTTTCTTTTGATAGTGTACCCTGCTGTGGTCATGAGATTTTTGGTTTTGATAAATGCTAGGCTATCTAGAAGCTTTTGTCTACCATGGCAGAAAGAGACTGAAGTTACAAAATGGTCCCCATTTTCCTCATTAAAATTCTGTCTATCTTAGGCTCACCAGCTACACACTGTGTGGTATTTGACACTGGGCATGATCTTGGGCCTGGCAGGCTCTCAGGCTCGGCTTCATGTTCCTCCTACAGGGAGTTATGGAGGCAAGCAGGATAATATACTGGTGAGATTTATGGCATCTGGTTTTCATTCATATGCATGGTCATTCTTTCCCATTTCCTTTAGATGGGTTTGGCACAGGGCTCAACTTCCGTGTTTGGTCAATGTCTTCTGTTTAAGCTCACAAGGACTATGTGTCACTTTGTGAGTTTTCTGAAAAAAAAAAAAACCCAACAAACAATTCTATCTGCCTGTCTCTTCAAATAAAATACTTACATATGACTTAACCATATGACTTATGAAGACACTAGCTACAAAAAGATTAATATGCATCTTAAGCATGGCAAGGTTCCAGCTGCATCATGCGTGACCAGTAATCCATTTCTGAACTGTATAACTGTTTAAGATCTCAGATTATATACTCTGGAACTCAGGCAGAAAGTCATGGAGGTTGCTGTTCTGAAGGGGAGTGGCTCTCATCCTTGGGTATCTCCTTGACTTTTGTTTATATCTTGACAGACTTCGTAAAATGCTACACAAATGTCCCAAGGCACTCACTGGTTGTGTGAACACTTTCTCCAGAAACATTTCCAATTAGTAGTAACCCAGAGTGCTGTGGTCAGTTATAGGGCAAACCATAGCAGGTTCAGAGAAAATTTCAGAGGAGGTATGTGAATGATTGCTGACCCATCATTTGAAGTGCAGAAGTGTCCCGAAAAACATCTGCATCTTTTTAGATGGTTATCATTTTGAATAGCATCTCCTTAGACTGACTGACCAATTAGAATGGAGCAGGGGGCATAGTAGTCATGAGAATGTGAAAAGTTAAAATGGTAAATGCCAGATATTGTAATATGCAGATAGTTGTGCTAAGTGTTTAAAAGCTGCAGCAATTCCCTCCCACAGGAAGTTGGAGAGCGTTTGCACACCAGTGATGTCACCCCTGTGTCCTTGTTGGGTGCAGGCAGCAGCCTTAGAGGACTTATTATCGCTGAGGTTTCCGGAGGATCCATTTGACTCTCTGGGTGACTATTACACGACAGCATAAGGAACACAGGGCTGCAGTTCAAGCGCAAATAATTCCAGAAGATTCATTCCCTAGCCCACATTTTCTGATTTATCTTGAATGACAGTAGCCGGGAAACCTCAAGCTGTTCATTTGGATAGGGTAGTACTGTGTACTTGGATGTGACTATTCTTTTTATCAAACCTCCTGTTATTTGCATTTATATGATATCCTTCTTCTAATGCTCTTAAAGCAATTTCAGCTTCATAGCACTTATGTGAATTGGATAAGAAGAAACACACTTCATTTTGAGGTTGAGATAAAAGACATAAATTGTCAACAATTCTTCTCGGCAGAATAAAATAGAGCAGAGCAGGCAACAGTTTGTGCTGTTTTCCACTCCAGGTTTTTTAGAAGTGCCAAACAGATTAGTACGGTAGGCTCTCATATGGGTCCAGACACCGGGCTGAGGGTGGGGGGGGTGTACTTTGATAGACCTTGATCAGCTTCCCGAGAGGCACAGACAGAGGTATCCCTATTGTTCTCCTTGTCCCCATCATCGTCCAGGGCTGCAGAATTTGCTGAGTTCATCAGATTCTCACAGGACAACAGAGGGGCACCCCCTGGAGCAGAGTTCCTCAAACTCCCATTCATCCAGGTCAAGTTGGGATGCTTGTCCAAGCATTCTGGCCACACGTCTAGGAAGCCCAAGCTAAGAAACTTGGAGTAGGACCCTGGGACTTGAATCTGGACACTAAATGGTTATTTGTGAAATTGTAAATGGTTATTTGTTTATTAAGTGTGTGAAACACACACACTTAAGACCCTCTGTCTTTAGTCCTTCAGCTAAGCAGAGGAGCAACTTACTGGAGTCTTCAGGAGTTATTGCCTCAGACTTGAAATCTCAAGTTTGGGGCCGGAGAGAGGATGCAGAGGCTGTATTTTGTCATTTGTCTTAAAACCAGAATTGCATCTCTTCTGTTAGGCTATAGGGCTTTGGAAATGAGTGATTTAAAATGAAAAATAAGATAGTCAGTGTAAGAATGATTTAACAGGCCCAGTGTAAAACATTAGGAGAAATAGGAAATACTAGTTTAAGACTTCTTTTTGTTTCCTGTGAGCCCAATAGAAAAAAAATTGGGAGCTGCTAGCAGGAGAGAGACTCAGGCTAATCATCAAGCATCAGGTAGCTGGGACTTGAAATAGCTAATTAGTTAGAACTTAAGAAATGGAACAGGATGGGAATGACCATTTGCTTTCATTGTCGGGAGAGACAGTGGGGAAGTGGTTTGAGGTTTTCCATCTTAATCAGCCTATGAAGGACAGCTGTAGAGGATTTTACTGTGGTAGAAGAGATCACTTTTTTTTCCAGCCTGCAAACCCAATGTGTTTAGCAGGAAGGTCTATGGAACTGCTATTTCATGCGCAGTAAACCCAGAATTGGAAGACAGGACCGAGTCAGTGTAAGCTGATGGGTTGGTTGACCAGTTGTGATTTACAGCCCTCCGCCCAGCACCGCCCTGCCGGATCACCGTTGGCGTTTCTCTTTAGAAACGCCTTTCATCAAGGCCCCACAGAATCCTCCCGTTTTAGGTCATCATTTGTGTGCCAACTGGACTTTGACGTGTGTGGCACCGCTCTCACAGACGATTGCTCCGCGAACGTTTCTTTAAAGCGGTAATGGCATTTGCTCTGAGCCTTCTTGTTCTCCGCTTTGTCATTTAGTCCGGTGGAGGGGACTATGATGCAGGTGGTGAGTCAATTGCTCCCGAACCCCAATCTGTAAAGTGCTATATTTGGGAAGTACATGGTGTCTTTTCGAAGAGGTTCTTTTTAAATTTAACAGTGTTTTTCTGTAAATATATTGACACACACTTAGAGCACAGACTGCGGCAGCCTGGCAAGATCTTTCTTCTGCGAATATGTGGGCAAGGCTCAGGGAGCGCCTTGGCGTGTATGGAGAAAGCCTTTAGGAAATTAAATCGCTTAAAGGAGCAGCGGACTTTCTCATGCGGGCGCTATACACAGGAATGCAATGTTGTGGCGAATGGGCCTGAAGAGAAGCTGAGAAGAAACAAAAGAACATCTCAGCTTAGAGGGAGTGGGAGGCTTTTTTTTTTTTTTTTTTTTTTTTTTTTTTTTTTTTTTTTTTTTTTTTTTTTTTTTTTTGTAACAGCCAAGGCTAGCAGAAAGAAGTCTCCCTGCATCCTCCCTTGGGTTCTTTGTGGGTGGTAGTGTTTCTCTCCGTCCTCCCCCACCTCCCCACTTCACAAACAAAAGTCCCGGTCATTGCTGAAAGTCCAGCACCATGACCCCAACACACAGAGGCTGAATAGGTAATGGCCGGGTGACTTTGACAAATGCATTGTGCTCTCCAGTGGCTTTCTCACCGCCTCTGCTTCTGGCTTTACACACTTGCCCTGCTCTGGCCCCTGTAGCTACTGACTTCTCCTCTTAACCTTCTCTCCTTCTCTCAGACTGCTGTAGGGCCACTGGTGTCCCTCAAGTTCCTTCAATATGCCAGGCCCAAGCCCACTTGAGGGGCTTTGTACTTGCTGCTTCCTCGGCCTTGGCTGTTCTCTCTCCAGGTATGTATGTGTATGCTTGGCTTCTTTTTCACCTTCAGTACTCTCCTTTTATTGATGTTTTCAGGTGTGTACGTAGATATGGCTTCTGCTTTTTATATTTGTGTGTGTGTGTGTGTGTGTGCGCGTGTGCCCTGGTGCACATGTGGAGGTTAAAAACCATCTTGTGAGAGTTGATTTCTTCTTTCCACTATATGTGTTTCAGGAATTAACCTCAAGTTGTCAGGACTGGCAACAAATACCTTTACTCAATGAATCATCTTGCTGGGTCCTTTTTAAGGAAATTATCTTTTGCCAGGTTTTGGTGGTGACAAAAGGTATTTTTTTTTATTTCTTTAATCCTACACCTTTAATATCAGCACGTGGGAGGCAGAGATATATGGATGTCTGTGAGTTTGAGGCCAGCCTGATCTACAGAGTGAGTTCCAGGACAGCCAGGGAAGTTACAAAGAATCCCTGTCTCAAAAAAACAAAAATAAAAAAACCCAAACAAAATAAAACAAAAAACCCCAAAATACAAAAACCAAAGCAACAACAACAAAAGAAAACTATTTTTTTTACTTTATTCATCACTGCTATCATTATTTGTGTGTGTGTGTGTGTGTGTGTGTGTGTTGTGACAGAAAGAGAGTACACGTGTGTGCAAGCTACAACACGGTGAGTATGGAGGTCAGAGGTCAGCTCTATTAGTTATTTTTCTGTTTCTGTGGTCAAACCCCATGGCAATGGCAACTTCCAGAAAGAAGAATCAGTGTCTGGGTCCAGAGGGCGTCTGAAATGGTGGTGGGACACGGCAGCAAGTGTAGGAGCGAAGGCGGGAGGAGGGCGCTGAGAGGTGGGGTCTTCTACTGTAAACACCAAGCCAGAAAGAACTGGAGGCTGGGTGGGACTGTGAGATCCAAAGCCATCTCCAATGGCACAGCCCTTTTGCAAGGCCACACCTACTAATCCTACCATGACCACACCACCAACTGGAGACGAAGTGTTTGGATACAAGGGTTGGTGTTGTTGGGTGACATTCTCATTTCAGCCACCACACTGGTAGGAATTGGTGCTGAGCTCGGGACTATAGTCATTGGGCTTGCCACCATAAGGACCATGACTTTCTGAGACATCTTGCCACCCTACAAGGTTACTTTCTTAACTTCTTGATCTTTCTTCTTAAGGAAGCCTTATTTATCACCTGCCTCCCATAGCCATTCAGGATTACATGATAGAAACCATGAAAGTCAGCAGCTTGAGTAT
>NW_026067913.1:3293840-3297388 GCF_014885135.2 Alexandromys fortis | reverse complement strand
GTTATATTTGACATTTTTGTAGGTTAAGTTTCTGCTTCTTTCTCACCTGATGATGAAGACATTTTCCTGGGATCTCTGTTGGTATATCTTAGCTCTCTACATGATCTTTCTCTCTTTACATGGTCTCTACATGGTGGTTCTTCCTCTAGGCCTTATTCCACTTAGTTCTCTCTCCAGGGGAACAGCTGGGCTTCCCTTACATCAAAGGCAAGAGTGTTTGAAGAAGACAGTCCCTGGGAAGCCTTTGCTTACACACACAGCTAATGTCTCCTTAGCCAGTGGGTGGCCAGGATCAGTGTTGGTGTGGGAAGAAAGAATAGCCAAACTTATGGTTAACTGAAGTCTTCCTCAGACTGCTCTCTGGCCTCATATCCCTGTCACCCGCATATAGGAGCACAAATGGCCCAAAGGCCTGCATCACTGAAAAATCTCACAGCAGCTCACAGTGCCAGAGAAGAGCTTTATTACCTCACACAGCCTGCAAGCCACCTCCCCCTCCCGAAGCAGCTGTTTAACACTTTCATTTACCCCTGGGAGAGGCCCTATGAATCTTCTTGTAACTACATGGCCCTTGTAAGTTTTGTCAGCTTCCAGAGTCTTAGGAGCCTTCTTCCTTCAAAAGGACTGTTTTAATTCAGAGCAAACAGCTACACCACTTGGGAAAACTGCACCAACACACCTTCCAGTGACCCGCAAGGTCCCATCCATTTCAGTCTCACTGGTTAGGCCTGAGAGCTAGGCTTCATCGTCTGTGTCAGACCCAGATGTGGCTGAGGCAAGTGGATGAATCTTCTCATATGCAGCTCCAGGGTTAGGGACTGCTAACTGGATCAACAAGAACATTCTTTACCTCTTGACAACAACACGCTACTTTCCAGTAGCCCGTAGGATTAGTTCTGCTTCCCATAGCTATTTCTCACCCAACACAACTGCTCCTCTCTTTATACTCTTTAAATCTTTCCTTCTTGTTCTAGCCTCAGAAAAGATATGGAGAACAACAGGTTTTCCACTTGTATAATTTCCAAGATACTTCTTTCCTCCCTGAAGTTTTAGTCATCTGTAGCACTATCTAAAGATCCCATACATTTAATGGTTTAAAATAGCAGCAATGTATGTTCCTCCTGGTATTTCTAGGTATGGGAAATTTTATTCTGTATAAGGCTTCAGCTGAGGTCTCTCACCTGTCTGCATGCATGCGGGAACTCAGGAGAGTGATCCTTGCTGCTAACTCCTACCATCCTCTTGATCACATTTACACATTTCAAAGTAGCCACCACATACAGGATAGCCTGGAAACCCTTCCCGTTCTAGAGGCTCAACATAGTTGCAGCTGCTGTGGTTTCTCTCTCTCTCTCTGTCTCTGTCTCTCTCTCTTTCTCTCTCTCTCTCTCATACACAAAGCCTCCCCTTCCTTCCTTCCTTCCTTCCTTCCTTCCTTCCTTCCTTCCTTCCTTCCTCCCTCCCTCCCTCCCTCCCTCCCTCCCTCCCTCCCTCCCTCCCTCCGTTCTTTCTTTCTTTCTTTCTTTCTTTCTTTCTTTCTTTCTTTCTTTCTTTCTTTCTTTCTTTCTTTCCCCCTTCTCCTCTTCCTCCTTCTCTTCCTTCTTCTGCAAGGCCTGGAGCTCATCAATAATGTTAGTCTATGAAGTCATCAGGTTAGCCTGTATTCGAGGAGGAAAATAGAGTGCACATTTCTTAAATGGAAGAATGGACTACAGATGGTCATTTTCAGGGACTAGGTATGACACCCCCCATCTATTCCTATAAATTATAAACACTCAGTATTTGTCATATGGCTCCCACACTGAAAGTACATTTTGCAAACCCGGAGGCTTTGCTCATTTTACTCAATATTGCATATTCTACAGAGTGTGCTTCTAGCCACAGAATGGGAATATATATGCTGAATGGATGTTTAACACTGACTTATGGGACAGTTCTCCTGGTTGCTCAGCCTAGGGGTTTGTCATCCTAAATGACTCCTCACAGATTATCTGAACACATAGTGATAATGCATGTTTATGGGTTTTGCTTTTGCTGTGTGCGAGCACCCTTGTTCTGTTTATATCTTTGGATGTTGACTCTGGCATGGTTGAGTTGCTCACCTAGTCAGAGTCTCTCATATAGGAGAACAATGAAAAATTTGTCACGTTTTTGGTCAGTCCTTTGCCCATGCCACACAGCTTATTTTCCTTTCTGTGCATATTCCTGGACACCACTACAAAGGCATACATTTCCTTAGAGTCGGTCTTGCCTATGTGTTATAGAAATACATACATACATATATATTTAAGACATAGGGAGGAGAGTGGGAGTAAAAGACAGAATATATTAGAATTCACTGCCCAATGAATTACAAAGATACCCTACACTCGGGCTCTGAAGACCTCTAGTAAAGTTTTTCAATGAAACATTAAATTCTATGCTATTCGAAACTAATGGCCAATGTGCATTTAAAACCATTTTATCAGTCTATGTTTTCCTTTGTTTGCTTTTTTCCAATCTAATCTATTTTTATCCTTTTTATTTTCCCAACTCTTTCCTCTAAGTTGCAAAAGCTCCTTGCTGGAAACGCAGGCCATTTTTTAAAACCTCTAAGACTCAGCTCTCTGGTGACATGTGATTTGAGAGTATACGATTATTTTTTATCTTGATTTTATTTGGCCTAAAGCTTCTCAATAAAAATCTATACAGGAGGGAATTGTTTGTTGCTGTTATATGATATTGTTAGAGAATTAGCCACCTGACACACTTACATCATAAAGTCATGATTCCAGAATTCACACATACAATTTTAGCTAAAATTTCAACATCCACACCTCCTGGTGTAGATAAAAGGCATTAGAGCAATGTATGGTAGTCATATTGGTAGATGGTTTCATCTAATATCTGTAGCTCAAACTGCAAATGAAGCCAGTGAATAATACATATTAGTGTGTGGAATAAAAATAGCTATTCTTTGCTTTTGTGACTTCTGTTTAGGTAACAAAATACCACAGTCATGGGATAATTGCTGGCAGAATTCTGTGGATGAACTTTAGATAAATAGAGAGATGGAGGAAGGTAAGGTGTTTAAAGAGAGATATTTAAATAGTGCATTCAAAGCACATGCTGAGAAGTGTCTTGAAACACATCATGAGACCTTTATAAATTATTCAAAACCGTACCACAATATTATTCCTTTTGGTTAAGTGCAACAGTGATGTAAGTTGAGAGCATCTAGAAAGTTCTGTGGGATGCTGGGGAAAGAATATGATCATGAAGTTGTTTGCTTTCATAAAATAAAATTGCTGAATACAGGCAATAGAATAGATATTAAATGGTAACTTTTGATAAATAAATTAAAATTACTAACATTTTTCTGAAAAAGTAATTGAAACCTTATTCACAAATATATATATATATATATACACATTATACACACACGTGTGCACATGGACACACACACACGTTTAGTATCATCTGCTTCATCATTCTTTTATCAAAGGCAGCCATGACTAGAGACTTCTTTTTGTTTGTTTATTTTGAATTTTACTCTTAAAGTTTTTGTT
>NW_026067913.1:3285307-3290044 GCF_014885135.2 Alexandromys fortis | reverse complement strand
TTTTTTTTTTTTTTTTTTTTTTTTTTTTTATGATCAGGCTTCAGTTACAGGGCAGCAGAACTGTCCTGGGTTTTGAACATTATTTGTGTGTAGCGAGCCTATTGTCGTGCTATTTGGTTACATCTGAGAAGTGCTTGCTTCTTTCTCTCTGTTTTAGTTCCTCGAGCAGCTGGTCTGAATGTCACAGGACCCTCATCTGTTCCATGAGAGCCCAAGTGTCTCCTTGAGAACCATGAAAATAGCCACTGAGAACAAGAGGAAGAAAGCTGCTCAATGTTTCACAGCGTTAGCTCGAAGCAGAGTGATGCACCCTTCGGGTAAAAACTTAATCATTGCGTTTTTTTTTTTATTGGAATGAATAAATATTTCTCTCTCTCTCTCTCTCTCTCTCTCTCTCTCTCTCTCTCTCCCTCCCTCTCTCTCTCCCTCTCTCTCTCTGTTAGTGAGTGTTGCCACAGTGTAGGACTGGAGACCGGAGGACAACTTGTTGCAAGAATTATCTCTTTTCTCCCATCCTGAAGTTCCAGGCATTGAACTCAGGTTGTGTGGTGTGGCTCCTTTATCCATAGAGTCACTTCACTGACCCTGGCGGTTCTGGTTATTGAAACTGGTGGCAGAGAAGTGTTGCTACCAGCATCCAGAGTGTCAATAGAGCCCAAGGATACCGTCAAGAACCCTCCTGGGCAGAGGACAGTTTTCCACAACAATGATAGGTCCAGTACAAATGTCAAGAGCCCTGAAGGGGAGACACTCCATGGTAGAGCCACAGGAGCTGAGTACGGAGAACAGAGCTAAGCTTATTAATCAACGCAAAAATACACATTGAAGTAAGTTACTTAAATATGGAGGTTATAAATATCACTACGCCCTTTTCAAAAAGAATCTTTCAGAAAAAAAATTGCTTTTGATTAATTCAGTAACAGATTTCTCCTGAAGTGATTACTCTTTCATGGCGCTCCACCTGTTTTCACTCACGTACAAAAATAGGGCTGTGTCCTTGAATTTTATTTTCTTAATTAAAAACATTGCTCAAGTCCTATTTTGCATATCTACAAACTCAGGGAACCTCTTTGAGGAAGCCACTGTTTACCAAATACACAGAGTTAGTCTGCACAGCTGTCAAGGGCTGTATGTGGGTTTCTTGCCTTTCTATTTTGCGAGTCGGTTTTATTAAAACAGGTTTGAGGTGTCTCAAGTTTATCAGTCCTATTGACTATGGAATATATTAATTAAAATTATTGAAAAATCAAGATTTGATTGTATTGAAGTTCCTGAAGGACTTAGTAAAAGAAGTGACTTAATTTATCATTGCCAGGAGGCTGGGAAACAATGACAAACTTGTTTAGTATCCTGAGACTGTGCTGCAGGCACAATTCATCATGTTCTGCCTGAGGATCCATTGCGGGACATAATTAAGAGTATTCACTATATATGGACTCGTCAGGTACTTGACATTTAATAAGCTGATATGGTAAGATTTCTTGGTTACCTTTGTTCTCCTTTGATCAATTATCTTTCAAATGACATCTTATTTTAAGCCTTTGTTCATAAGATGGATTACGTTTCAGTAACTTTTGCTGTAAGAAAGGAACCTGCAGCAGCCCCCAGGCGCCATTGCAGGAGCTCAGTTGTCTCCTGAAGAGAGTAGGAAACCTCTGGAGTAGGCGTGACAGGCTTGCTTCAGTTCCTGCATTTTAATTCTTAGGTGTCTACATGCTCATCTTGTAGTGTGGGGGATTGAGTCTCATTTGACCTCAAATCCTTGCTAATTAGAATCTGCTTTCTTTGTTTCATCCCCTAGAATACTTCTTTTCAGAAAAATTTATTTTTATTAATTTTGTGTATAAGTATCTACTTGCATATGTCTGTGCACCGTGTACCTACCTGGTGGCCATGAAGGCTACAAAAATGACAGATCCCCTGGGGGTATCTGTTTGGGTGATAGAATTTCAGGAACGGAGTTTCCCCTGCTTCTCTCTGAGCTCCCTGGGTTGTCTTCCTCACAGCCACGACTTTATGGTCTCCACATTGATAGTCACATTATGTATCTTCAGGCCAGCACTCTTATCGAGATGTGTGCACCACCCACATCCCAGGGAAACTTCTCGGATAGCTGTGTGTTGAAATAGGAGCGGCGGCGGGGCTGCGTCCCCAACACCCCGGCCGCTTGGCTAGCTCATGCCCAAAATAACAACACACAAACTGTATTCATTTAAGAACTGCTTGGCCCATGAACTCTAGCTCTTACAGGCTAATTCTCGCACCTGGACTAGCCCATTTCTAATAATGCATGTAAGCACCCCAAGGTGCGCTTACTGGGAAGATTCTAGCCTCCGTCCATCGTGGGTTGCAGCTGCCTGGGAGAGCAGAGCATGGCGGCTGTCTGGTCCCTCTGGAAGCAGCGCAGAGTCTGACCTCACTTCCTCTTCCGCCCAGCATCCTATTCTGTTTACTCCTCCCATCTATGCTTTAACCTATCAGGGCCAAGCAGTTTCTTTTATTGCTCAGCCAATGAAATCAACAGATTGATATGACACTCCCACATCAGCTGTGTTTCTTGCTACTCAGAACATAGCATGGTTGGTTGGTCAGATTGGGTGTAATGAAAAATTTGGGGCCATCCGTCAGTCTCCACCTTTTCTTTTTTTGTTTTTGTTTTATTGTTTTATGTTCAATCCAGATGACCACCTGGATACATCTGGATCGCACATCTGGAAACGAACATCTGGTCACAGCTGGAAACGAACATCTGGATAGCATGGCTGGAAATGAACATCTGGATCGCACATCTGGAACAAACATCCAGATGTGCTATCCAGATGTTCATTTCCAGATGTATCCAAATGGTCGTTCCAGATGTTTATGTCCAGATGGCTTTGGGTTTTTCTCCGTTTAATTTGATGTTAGCTGTCGGCTTGCTGAATAGCTTTTATTATATTTAGGTATGACCCTTGTATCCCTAGTCTCTCCAAGACTTTTATCATAAAGGGATGTTGAATTTTGTCAAATGCCTTTTCAGCATCTAATGAAACGATTATATGGTTTTTTTTTCTTTCAGTTTATTTATATGATAGATTACATTGATAGATTTTCGTATGTTGAACCAGCCCTGCATCTCTGGGATGAAGCCTACTTGATCATAATGGATAATTTTTCTAATGTGTTCTTGGATTCCCAGAAATAACACACGTGCCAGAAACTACGCACGTGCTAGACTTGGCATGCGTATCAGAAACGGCATGCATGTCAGGAAGGGACATGCGTGTCAGGAATGAGGCGGATGCCAGGAGGCCACACACGTGTCAGAAACGTGTCAGGAACGGGACGTGTGTCAGAAACGACACACGTGCGAGAAAGACGGCATGCATGTCAGGAAGGGATATGAGTGTCAGGAACGAGGCGAGTGCCAGGAGGCCACACATGTTTCAGAAATGACACGTGTGTCAGGAACGGCACGTGTGTCAGTAACGACACGCCTGTCAAAAACGGCACGCGTGCCAGAAACGACACGCCTGTCAGACACGAAAGCCAGAAACGACAACCCCCGCAAAAACGGCACACGTGTCAGAAACGACAGGCCTGCCAAAAACGGCACGCGTGCCAGAGACGACACGCGTGACAAAACGGCACACGTGTCAGAAATGACACACGTGCCAGAAACGACACAGGGCAAGAAACGACAAGCATGTCAGACACAGCAGCGTGTCAGAAATGGCACGTGTGTCGGAAACGGCACGCGTGCCGAAAACGTCACGCCTGTCAGAAACGACACGCGTGTCGGAACCGGCACACCTGTCGGAACCGACACATGTGTCGGAAAGGACACGTGTGTCGGAAACGACACGTGTCAGAAACGGCACGCGCGCCAGAAATGACACGTCTGTCGGAAACGGCACGCGTGTTGGAAATGACACACGTGCCGGAAACGACACACGTGTCCAAAATGACACATGTGTCAGAAACGCCACGCGCGTGTCAGAAACGGCACGTGTGTCAGAAAATGACACGTCTGTCGGAAACGACACGCGTGCCGGAATGACACGCGTGCCGGAAACGACACACGTGTCCAAAATGACACATGTGTCAGAAACGACACGCCTGTCAGAAAGACAAGCGCATCAGAAACAACAGGCATGGCAGATACGACACATGTGTTAGAAACGTCACGTGTGTCAGAAATGACATGCCTGCCAAAACCGGCACGTGTGTCAGAAATGGCACGCGTGTCTGAAACGACATGCCTGTCAGAAACGAGACGCCTGTCAGCAAGGCAGTGTGCCAGAAGCGGCACTCGTGTCGGGCTGCTTTCATTGTGTCCCATAAGTTTGAGTATGTTGTTTCTTTATTTTCATTGAATTCAAGGAAGACTTTAATTTCTTTCTTTATTTCTTCCCTGACCCAGGTGTGGTTCAGTAGTTGACTGTTCAGTTTCCATGAGTTTGTAGGCTTTTTGGGGGTAGCATTGTTGTTGAATTCTAACTTTAATCCATGGTGATCTGATAAGACACAGGTGGTTACTAATATTTTTTTGTATCTGTGGAAGTTTGCTTTGTTACCGAGTATGTGGTCAATTTTTGAGAAGGTTCCATGAGCTGCAGAGAAGAAGGTATATTCTTTCCTATTTGGGTGGAATATTCTATAGATGTCTGTTAAGTCCATTTGATTCATTACCTCCATTAATTCTCTTAGTTCTCTGTTAGGTTTCTGTCTGATTGACCTGTCCATTGGTGAGAGAGG